>NC_046659.1:153634971-153644274 GCF_010883055.1 Belonocnema kinseyi
GATTTCTTCCTAATTTTGAAATTGAAAATCGGAATCTGAGTTGAAAAAATAATGAATGTAAATTGCGAATGAAACGAATTTAGCTTCGTTACTCGAATCGAGGACAATTAAGATGAGTTTCTGATCAAATCTCACACCCCTGCTTCGTTATGTGAGCTTTGAATCGATAAGCCAATAATCATTCTGCAAAGTTAAAGCTAACTGCTGAAAGTTTGACAGATTTTACAATGTCCAACTGCATTCGCGTTTCCTGTTTCGCATCTGTGCATCCAACTTGTGTTTCCTGGGGAGAAGGAAATACCATATCGATTTTCTAAGAGCTGACTCAGGTTCTGCACCTATAATAGTTTCAGTAATTTAAGGGATGTTTTTAAAACTATGGCATTCCACAATTTACAGACAGCCAGGCCCAGGAAAAAGAGCACTCACTTTTTTCGAGAAAAAGGGAAAAGAAAAGATAATCTGTTATTAACTTTAGATATTTTATTTTTAGGGTAGAAAGTGATTTATATTTGAACAAAATTGAATTCTTTCTTCCCTTTAAATAAAGGTTAGCATGGCATAAGGGTAAGCCAATAAGGCAATAAGGCGCATTTTTTCCACTTTGGACAGTGATAAAAAATCCAATCTTCCATTAAAAAAAAAAAGTTAATTTTCTTACTAGATATTGACTTTCTCAATCCATACAGAAAAGTTTCATTGAAAAATATTATTAGGTTTCAAGAAAATAGAATGGATACTTTTTTTATTGCTCCAGGATGGTCATTAAAGTTTGAAAGTTGATACAAAATCAAATATTTAATTCAAAAATAAAAGGGAAATTAGCTTTCAAATTTTGAGGTGCTTAATCGAGACAAAAAAAAATTCATACAAAAATATTATTAGGTTTTAAGGAGATGGAAGGGGTTCTTTTTTTCAGCCCAAATTCACAGTTCGGCCCTCATTGCATCCTTACAACAACAACAAATTTTTTAAAAATGTTTTGATTTTCTGAGCCCATATTCTCATTTTTAATATTTTGGATTAGGCCCTTATGGCATGCTACCCTTTAAATAAAGACTAATTGCCCTAAATACATAGGACTGCAGGAGAATATTGGCTTTCTCAAGAGAAAACTTATCAGTTTTTCTTAATTTCTTCAGGTCTCCAGTTAAAAATTATCCTCCAAATAAACCTCAAATCCACCAGTGACATCGCAGTATTCGGGATTTATCCAGAGGATAACTTTCAACTGGAGGTCAAGACGGACGTGAAAATTCTTTATCTGTTAAGTATGGGCTTACAATATATCATCAGTAGAATCGAGACCAACATGTAACCCAAATTAATCAAAATTCTCTCAAGCACAGTAGTTTTTCCAATCCAAGCAAAAAGTGTGTAGTTCCCTTTTTTCAAAATTACCCTTTCGACATTTTTTCGGTGTAAAGTAGGCCATCCATTGTAAACTTTCCATTATTCCAATAAATAATATACGTAATCAGGGTGTCTACTTGACCGGGAAATCGGAAAAATCGAACAATGACCAGGAATTTGATTCAGAAACCGAGAATACAGTTGGTACAATAAAAAATGATAATTTTGACAATTGGGACAGGGAATTCCCGTATAAAATTATGATTTTGATTTTCAAATAGGGACAAGCTATTTTACTAAAGAATTGTAATTTTAACCTGGGAGTCAGGTTTGTTTAGTAAATAGATATAACTTTAACATTTCTGTTAAGAATTTTAATTTTTACTTCGGAAAAGGGAATTTTAGTAGAGAATTCTAATTTTTTATTTGGGATGAGAAATTCAAGTGAATAATTATTAAATTGTGGCAGTTGATTTCAATAAATAAATATAATTTTGACAACTGGCACAGGAAATTCTCGTAATTATAATTTTGACTTTGAAACAGGGAATTTTTATTTTGTGAAAGTGAATATTAGGAAAGAATTATAATTCTCGTGAAGAATGATAATTTTCACATTGGACCACGGAATTTATTTTAAAAACTATAATTTAGACTTCTTTAAGAAATTCCCTGTCCCAAATCAGAATTTTGTGAGCAAAAATGATCTGATGTTCCAACTCAGAACTATTATTCTTTATCAAAATTGCTTGTTCCAAATCATAAATCTTTCGAAAATTTTTAAAATATCTTGAAATTTTTTAAACCGTTGAAGAACTTTTGAACTCTTTTAAATTTTCAAGGGTAAAAGTAACAAATATCCAGGAAAAAACTTTAAATTTTAAATCATCCGGTAGACACTCTGGTATTAGAAAATCATTAAAAACATGTGTAACAGGATGGTCCAGAAAAACCTGAACATTTTTTTATGGCTGTCTCAAAACCCTATTTTCTCTTATTTCGTGAAAAAATAATTGTACAATTTTTCAAACATTCCAAAGAAATGTTTATCCTGATGTCTAAGACCTTTAAAATCCAAAAAGTGTCCTCTAATTCCCGTTCTTCCACTTCTTATATTTGCCCTCACATCCTCTACTTCCCATTACTATATTTTCCTTATTTCCCCTAGTCGACCTACTTTGCCTTATTTCCTCTACTTCGTTTAATTTCCCCTCACTTTATCTACTTCCCCCACCTATTTCCCTTACTTTCTCTTACTACCTCTAATTTCCCTAATTTGTCCTCACTTACCATACCTCTCCTCATTTCCTCTACTTCCCCAGATTTACCCCTCATTCCTCTCTCCTCACATCCCCTACTTCCCCACACTTCTTTTGTTTATCCTATTTACCTCCACTTCTTCTAATTTCCCTACAATTCCTCTACTTCCCGTAATTTCCCCTTACTTCCCCTACTTTTTCCCCAATTCCTATGCTTACTGTAATTTTGTCTCACTTACTCTACTTCCCCTAATTCACCCTCACTTTTCCTAATTTCCCTCATTTCCTTCTCTTATGATTTCCTTCTCTCCTCAATTTCTATATTTCCCCTTACATCCCCTACTTCCCATTACTACATTTTCCTTATTTCTACCCGCTTATTTCCCCTAGTCGACCACTTTGCCTTATTTTCTCTACTTCCTTTAATTTCCCCTCACTTTATCTACTTCGCCAACCTATTTCACCTACTTTCCCTTACTCTCTCTACTTGCCCTAATTTGCCCTCACTTAACATACCTCTTCTCATTTCCTCTTCTTTCCTTGAATTACTCCTCACTCCTCTCTCCTCATTTCCCCTACTTCCCCACACTTCTTTTAATTCCCCTACCTACCTTCACTTCTTATAATTTCTCTATACTTCCTTTACTTCTCCTAATTTTCCCTCACTTCCCCTACTTTCCCCCTACATCCTCTGCTTGCCGGAATTTTTTCTCACTTATTCTACTTCCCCTAATTCCCTCTCACCTTTCCTAATTTCCCTCACTTCCTTTTTTACGCTAATTTGCTCTTACATCTTCTACTCCTCCTCAATTTCTATATTTTCCTTCAATTTCCCTACTTCGCCTTGCTTCCTCTACTTGCCCTACTGTCCCTCACTTCCTCTACCTTTCCTTATCCCCCTCACTTCCCCTGCTGTCCGCTCCTCATTTTCCATACTTTCCTTCCGTAACTTTCCATCACTTCAGCTACTTTCTCACATACAAAGAAAGTGCGCCGTCCACTCGAGCGCAACTATAAAGACTTTTGCCCGGGGCTACGATATCCTAAAAAAGTAATTAACACTTTTTACCGTTAAAACGCCTTTGACCAAGCGTTAAGAATTTTTTTTAATGCCTAAAAAAATACCAAAAAAAATGTACACAAAATTAATGAAACTAGAGGGATGGAAGAGCCAAAAAACAAATATTTGATTTTTGTGGGCCACCCTAAAGTGTAATCATTAAAAATTAAAAATTATTTATCCTCGATCCTTATGAGGTTCAAATAAGATTTAAAACAATGAACATAGAAATCTTAATTGAATCGAATAAAGTTGATGTATTATTATGTATAAGTTATAAGAGGTTCTAATTGAGTTACTCTGTTTCAGATTCCAACTTGGACTATTTATTTTCTCCTTTCTTATCTCTCTTAGTTTAACCCTATGATTTAAAGTTACTTTTATTTCAAGCCAGTTTCAAATCAATTTTCCGCCAAACTCGAAAATAAAAACGACTGACTAGACGTAACTGGAACGAAGTACGACTGACGATAGACGATCATTTTTCTTGACTGGGATATATATTTCGTCGCGAAAGCGATAAAGAAACTGAAATTGAAACTGGAAACGGAACCGGAACAGCAATCGCTGAGGGTCGTTCGTTGAAGAGGTCGGATAAAAAAGAACCGTCAAAATTACCGGCCGCGGCGGTTGCGCCAAGTATTGTGGTCCTTCTCAGTCACCCGGCAACATTTCATTCTCCAGCTTCCGCCAGTCGTTTACTACCAATGTTAACTACCTGAAACGAAGGTGAGTGCACCAGCGAACTGTTCGAGCGGAGCTCATATTTCACTCAGAAAACAATCTAGTTTCTAGTTTAATGCCAGCAAAAAATTATAGGACTGTGGAATTTCTATAGCTTTCAAGGGAAATGGAGTTGTTGCATATTTTTAGATATATTTTCTTCCTAGCGAAGATAAAAGAGCACTACCATTAAATATATTTACTTGCAGAAAATTTGTTTTCAATCAGTTTAAATATTTTTGTTTAATGTTCAATAAGTATACTTTTAAATTTTTTGCGGGAAGATGAAGCATTCTGACTGGGCCAGACTCGCTATCAGAACCGTAGAGGGAATTACGTCAGAACGCGGATATCTCTGGCATACGCAGGCGTTGAGGGCGTTGCCTATTTCTATAGCCAATGAGAAGTTGGCGGGCACTTTTAAATATCGAAATACATACTTCATTATTTTTAAGCAAAATTAAAATAAGAAAAATAAAATGATAAAGCTTGATGAAAGAAAAATATTTTATAACGCCAATATGCAAAAGTACTTGATATTGATTCTTTTTGTTACTATTCAAATCTAAAGATACTGATTTTTATATCTCGTAACCAATCTTTTAGCACTGGAAAGTCTTTCCTGCAGTTTTTCTTAAACCAAAAAACGAATTTTTGTGTTCTTGTAATTAATCTTAACTGTTTATACATAATCTTTTATCAGATTGTGGCGCAGACAATCTTTGATAAAAGATTTTTATTTTAGATTTCATTTTATAACAATGATGTGTGATTATTAAAACCCTGATCCGCTGGAGGATTTAGCATTTTGCTAAAACCGGGATTTTTAAAATGTGACGATACGAATGTGCCAAAATTTGACATGTGGATTTTCACAAACAGCAGCATGGAACTCTTAGTAAAAAATTTACTATGTGTTGACGATGGCCATGTGGTGGCGCCAGCTATGCAGTTGGCCTATCAACGTTGAAAACGGGAACATCTTTGTACTTTAGAATATAAAAAAATGATATCTTAATATATTTTCACGTTTAAAAAAATGAACTGAAATTATACGTTCTACACAATTTTCATGAATTTTAATTAATTCATTTTAGAATGTGCTTTTCGGCATAACTATATTCGCGAAAATTAGCTTAAGATTTATACTTGTTTTCAAATGTTAAACATGAACTGAAGGGTCTTATTCTAAAAAAAATGTAACATAGGAACTAAGTTTCCAAAATAATTTGTAACTTGTGATTTTATCCATTTTACATTGATTTATTCTCGCCCATCAAGACATTTAGATTTTTAATTATTGATCAGAATTATTCTATTCGAATTCACAGAAAAAGGGATCAATAAATGTTAATTTTCATTAAAAATTATTGAATTATATTTTTTAAATAATGATTTACTGAAAATATAATTTGTACAGTTTTTGATTACTGTAATGTAATAGAATAAAGCTTTTTTGATGGTGAAATTTAGTAAATTTTAATAATTTGATAGTAACTTTTTAAAATTTTGTAATTTTCTAATTTTCCTATTACATGGACAATAAGATTTTAGAGATTTTGGGAAAGTTCAAAATTATTCAGATTTTATTTTGCATGGTTAATTTTAATTTTTGAAGATTTCAAATATGTCGTGAAAGAATCTGAAATATTTTTAAACAATTTTTTTGGCCTAAAATTTTTTTGGTTTGTAGAAGTTTTAGTAGTTTTGAAAATAATCAAAAATAATTAAAATGTTGTGAAGATTCAAAAAAAAATTTAACATAATGTACATTTTTGAAGATTTTGAACAAAGAATTAGAATCTTTACAAGAAATTTTAAAGCTTTTAAGAGAACAATAAAATAGTCTCAAAATTCCTGGTTAAATTTCATTTGATTTCTTTATTTTCAAAAACAGAATTCTAGAAAAAAAATAAATCTGAATTAGGGAATTACAAAAAATTCCATTATTTCATGTTTTTTTAAAAGAGCATTATTGAAGATTTTGAAAAAAGAAGCTCAATTAAAATTACGAAAGCTTTTAGGATAATGAAAAAAATTTCTTTACATTCCCTGATAATAGTTTAATGATTTTTTAGTTTGAAAAAAATATCTTTAGGATTATATTCTAAAGATTTCAAAGTATTTCAGAACATTTTTAAAAAAGAATCTGAATTATTTTTAGGCAGATTTTTTTATCTTTAAAAAATATTAAGACAAATTCAAACAATTTTAAAAGACTTTTTAGAAGGTTGAGAAGTCTTGAAAAGATTCCATAAAAATTGTTAATTTGAAATAAACAAAAATTTTAAGAATAATGTAATTTTTTTACAATTTTGTAATGCATAAGCTTTTTATGAATTTGGACATTTTTCGAGAAAATCAAACAATTTTATCTAGATTTTTAGGAAAATTAAGTTGGTTCGGATATTTTAGGACTATTTTTTTTATTTTGCAGAATTTAAAAAAATTCTAGTTCACAAAATTTTCAAATTCAAAAAAAGGAAATAAAATTTGCTTTTCAGCATGAATATTTTCATACATTTTAGCTAAAGATTTAAGACGAAACGAAAATTATTATCATACTTGTTTTCAAATTAAACTTGAACTAAAGTTATTGCAGACTAAAAAATAAACGTTGATAAAAATGATGTATAAAATCGAAGAAAATATTGTATTGTTAACTATAACAATTTTGGAAAAGAACTCGATGTGAACTTTTGAAATAAACATTTCTCTATTTTCATTGTTTATTGAACAATTGTTGTTAGGGTTTAATGTTTTTCACTCTTACTTTAGGTAAAAATTGCAACTATTATCCAATCCTAATGCTGTAGGGCTTTTTTTATTCCTTAAAAGATATTCTGTTAATCTCATTGGTACGTTTTGTTTTTAACATTTATTTAGAGATTATAAAATCATTATTTTTGTAAAAAATAGGTTTTCATGAATAAAATTTTTTTATTAAAAATCTGCCAAGGAGATTCGCAGAGAATCTTTTAAGGAATAAAATAAGCGATACAACATTAGAAGTAAATAAGAATTGCAACTTTTACCTACGGAGAAAAAGAAAAACATTAGACTCTAAATTGTTATTGTCAAACAAAGAAAACCCAACATATTATTTTTAAAAGTTCACCTCGAGTTCTTTTCAAAAATAAGTTATAATGAACATTAGCGTATTTTCTTCATTTTCTAAATCATTTTTAACAAGATTTTTTTTTTAACATGAAATAATATATGTTAATAATAAATAATAATAAATGAGGAAGCACATTGCGTTCGTTAAAAGGCATAATTTGTCTACTAAAAAATTTGAAAATCAAAAATGAATTTAAATGAATAAATAAAATAAATATTATATTATATATATATTATATAATATTTTCAAAAATATTATAAAATGTATACTACTTTCTGTTCGGATATTTAAAAATTACCGAAATAATGGTATGTCTAATTAAATTGCGCATGAATAATGATTTATTGTGGTTAGTAGAAATGCATTGGAATTTACGTCTAGGATCAGTAAATTTTATGATTTTCGCTAATTGTTTTTTATTTAAAAGATTATATTAAATCTTAAAAATTATTATCTTTTACCCAGAACTATCAGAAAATTATTTTTATTTGAAAAACATTTTTTTAAGAATTTCGCTATGCATTATTAGATTTCTAGGCCAACTGCATAGCTGGCGCCACCACACGGCGACCGTCAACTCTCATGACAAATATTTTCCCCAGGCCTTCAGAAAAGTGGCATGGAGCTGGCCATACATTTTTGTGCCAGTTGTTAGCTGGGTACTACATTAGTTAATGGAGCCATTGCATACCATTATTCTGATTGGCTTCGCTCTTTGCAGGATGTTGCTTTTCAAGATCACAAAATTTTTTTTGAATAAGGTTTTCGATACTTTAAAAAAAAAAGTTTCTCTGATATATGGCAATATTAAAGAAATACATTATCTAACATTCAAGCATCACCCCCATTATTGACTAGTTTTTCAATCTGAATTTTTTTTTCATTTTACACTAATTGAAGCCTCGGCAGAAATAATATGAGAATAACACAAGTTTTGTGCCTCTTTTCATCAGGGTGTCCAAATCTAATTTTCTATTTCTTTAACAAGAGGAGGAATTCTGGTCAAAAATTCAATTACTTAGTTGCAGGTTGAATTACTTTGTTGAAAAATTATTTTTTATTGTTGTTAAACATTCATGTCTTTGCTTGAAAATTGAACTATTTGATTGAAAAATCGTTTTCTTTTTGGTTGAGAATTAATTTTCTGTACTGAAAATGTAACTAATACATTTTTGTTGGCAATTTTTCCATTTTGGGTATGCAAGGATCTTGCAATTAACGAAACTTATATTTCATGCAAAAATTTGCTGATGATTGTTTTCTGGGGATTTTGAATCTTCGCATAAATTAAAAAGTTCTCAGTGTCGCTTTTCTTTTATACATGTGCATACCTTTCTAATACATTTTCCTAAGTGAAAAAATGATATGAGACTTGCGTGATAGATACGAGGGTAGTTCAATAAGTCCTTAGAATGAAGTATAAAAACAATTTTTTTTGGGTAAATTTTTATTTATTTTTCAACATAATCTCCTTGGAGCTCTATACACTTGGTCATTCGCTTTTCAAGTTTTTTTAATCCTTCAGAAAAGTGCGTTTTCGGAAGTTCCTCAAAATAAGCACTTACAGAGGCAATGACGTCTTCGTTGTCTGGAAATCTCTGTCCACCGAGCCATTTTTTCAATTTTGGAAATAAGAAAAAGTAACTGGGGGCTAAATCTGGTGAATACGGTGGGTGTTCGACCTCTTCGAATTTTAGTTCTTCAATTTTAGCCATTGAAACGAAGCATCTGTGAACTCGGGCGTTGTCGTGATGAAAGAGAATTTTTTTCTCGCCAAATGTGGTCGT
>NC_046659.1:153644374-153660666 GCF_010883055.1 Belonocnema kinseyi
TCTAGTCGGGAGTGGTGCTGACTGAAAACAGATGATTTGGAGCGATTCGCGCGCCATCTGTTGGTCATTCTAAGGACTTATTGAACTACCCTCGTATTTCTCAAAATTTTTACGAATATCTCACAGAAATTCATTAGAATTGCATGGGATTTGGTTAAATTGTTTGCATTGTTCTATTAGATCTAATATTGATGTTCGCATTAAACTTTATTTATTTATACTGTATATTTATATTTTTTTATTAAGAAACTTACTTGTTATTCCATGTTATATGAAAACCTAACACAATAGTAAAAGCTGTATTTTAGAAAAACGATCAAGGTCCTCGAAAACATTGAACTGTCTTCTTCAAACTGTCTCCTTTCTCTGCTTCCTATCATTCTCATTAATGTTAAATGTTAATGATAATTGTAATTAACATGAGCCGAATTTATGGAAAAAGGGCCTCACATATTCGCGTCATCGAGGCAGAGGAAGACGAAGACGACGAAGAAGAATTTTTTCAAGTTCAAGGACAAGGCTTTTAAGTCATGTTACGATATTTAAGGTCAGTTTATTTCTTTTTTTATTTATTTTATTAACAGTTGAGTTGACAGTAGGACCAATTGAAAAGTATTGCCCGAAAAAATTCCATTAAAATTAGATCCATGAGCCGACTTCTCCATTCCATGAAGCTTCACATCGCATTTAGGCGATGTAACACACTGCCTAAGCGAGCCGCGTTGTTGTACACCGCCTAACCGCGACGTAGAAGTGTACACCGCCCAAACGCGAAGTGGAGCGGTATAAAATGGAGGCGTACAAATTTCCATTCAGTATATCTGACCAATTCCAATTCAAATCATTCAGAGGCCAAGCTTAGGAGCCATGCATAAATTACATAATGTTTTTTCTGACATTTTTTGTCAAGTTTTGACTCCTTCCCCATATTTAACGTAATTTTGGCCGATTGAATTTGTTTTCTGAGTCTAATTATTACTGTTTCTTAGGAATTAACAAAATAGTTCAACTTTCCACCAAGTAGTTGAATTTATAACCAGAAAACAAGAAATTTAAACGAAAAATGGAATGAAGGATATTTCAACCAATCAAAAATTTTTAATCCAAACCCGCTAAAATGAATGAACAAAGATCAAATTTCTACCAAAGGAGTTGAATTTTTAAAATGAAAAATAATAAAATTTTCGACCAAATCATGAATACCTGAACCAAAGAGATTAATTTTCTACTCAAATAAACAAATTCAGAATAAAACACATAAATTTTCAACAAATTAAATCAACTTTTAACTAAAAAGTTGAATTCCTAAACTTAAAAAAACATCAATTATTAGCCAAAAATTGAATAGTAGAATTTTCATTTCAGACAATAACTTTTGATTCAAAAAAATAATTTCTTACAAAACAGTTCAATTTTTTAGAAAGCAGTTGAATTTTATACCAAATTGTCGTATTTTCAAACAAAGTGGTGAATTTTCTTTAAAAAATTGGAATTTTCAACCAATTAGTTCAATGCTTAATTACAATGGAATAATTTTTACAAATGAAACTAATTTTTATCCAAGTAATTGAATTTTCCACTAAAGCGATCAGTTTTCTCATAAAATTATTAAATTTCGACAAAAAAAATTATTTTTAAGGAAGCAGTTCAACTTTTAAACAAAGAGATGAATAATTTTTCAACCTAAAAGGACGACTTCTTCACCAAAAGCAATGTAATAGCTGATATTTCAACAAGATTTGAATTTTTAACCAAGAAGATTAATTTTCTACCAAAAACGGAATTTATTTTGAATTAAAACCAGTTAAATTTCACGAAAAAAGGCAAATTTCTAACGAAACATTTAAATCCTTAACTAAAGCAGATTTAATTTTAACCAAGTACTAGCATTTTAACAAAAAATTTATTTTTTATAAAAGAAGACAAATTTTTAAAATAATACATAAATTTTCAAGCACATAGTTAAATTTTCAAATAAGAGGTTTAGTTTTTTATCAATAAGTACAAATTTTTAACAAAATATATGCATTTTTAAATAAAATAGTTAAACTTCCAACTAAAAGGAATAAATTTTCAACCTGAAAATATGAATTTGCAACAAAAAGGTAATTTTTAATCACAAATTTGCATTTCCAACTAAAGAAGGTGATGTTTCTACAAAAAGATGTGCATTTTTAAACCGATAGGTTACATGTTGAACAAAATAGTTGAATTTTCAATTAAAAAATTTTTTTTTCAAGCAAAATTTTGAACATTTTATTTCTAGAGATTCATAGCCTTAAAAAGTATCTTACGTCAGAATTGATTTGACTCCACCCTCTGACCCAAAAGAATTTATATAATTTATGCACAGCCCCTTAGGCTTAGGGTGTCAGACTAATTTGGTATTTAGATATATCATTCTAGAGTAGAAATAAAGCGACACGTATTCAACCCATTAATCAAAAAACTTTATTTTTTATTTTTTACGTGTTTTTTACATGTATCATATGTTACTATATCTATTCTCGCATCTATTTTTAGGAAAATTCAAATTAAAAAGTAGAGTTTTTGAGAAAATTAATTTTAAAGAATTTCAGAAAAAATACCATCATTTTGTCACTTTTTAAAAATTTCCTATATATTTTTACCAATCGAAAAAACGAGAGTTTCTACGTCGAATAAAAAATAAAAATCCAAAATAACTATATTCCTTCGGAAAATACTAGCTTTTGAAGAACATTTCTATAATTTTTGAGAATTTTCATGGAATCTTCAAATTACTGTACAAAATCGAGATAAATTTTTTTGGTCAATAAATGTCCCTTTCTTTTAACTCTTGAATCATATTTCTAAATACTAAATCATTTTGACAACAAAGCGTAGACATTTTTTGAAATTTTGCATTGTTTGAAACTTAATTCGTCATTTGTAGACAAATATTATTAAAACTTTTTATTTCGAATGGTTTTTTATTTAAAAATTCGTAATTTGAACCTTTTAAAGTTTTACCCAAGTGTAAATTAGTTTCCCGATTTAAGTAAAAATCTATTTAAATTTTGTATTTGTTGCAAATTATTTTATAGTTATTTTAAAGCATTAAGGATTTCTGATCGTTTTTCTACAATGAAAAAACAACACAATAAATTTTCTTGCATTTATTAATTAACACACATGAAAAGATAAGAAATTGAGGAAAAAGATTAAAATCTCAACTATCAGCCTAATTTAATCACAATAAAACAACTCAACAACAAAAAAACAACTCAAAATTATCATTTTTTACACAAATTCCCTGTTCCAGATCAGAATTATAATTATTTTTGAAAAACACCTGAAACAACAAACATAAAAAATACACAAATAACATTCAGATCCATTAAAGATATGTATATCTAATCCCGAAATCTTTATTAATCCAGAGAAAAGACTAATATTATCTTAGTGAAATTTTATTACTCCTTTGACAAATAAATCTTCTCATTTATCTGAAATGAAAATAAAGATTTCTTCAACACAAAAGTTTATTCATCTTTAATAAAATATTATCAGAATGTCTACCCGACGGGGTTGCCTGTTCCAAATGAAAATTATCATTCTCTTTTAAAATGACCTGAGCCAACTAGAAATTATTATCCATTTCACAAATTTCCTGTTTCAAATTAGAATTAGAATTCTCAAAATCAAAAAATCCCTGTTTCAAATCAGAATCATGATCCTTTTTAACATTACCGAAACCAACTGAAAATGATAATTCTTTAAACAAATTTCCTGTTGCAAATCAGAAGTAGAATTATTTTTGAAAATTACCTGAACCAATTTAAAATTATCTTTCTTTTCACAGATTATCTGTTCCAAATTAGAACTAGAATTCTTTTGAAATTACGTAATCCAAATCAAATTTATCAATCCTTTAAAACAATCCCTGTTTCAAATTAGAATTATGATCTTTTTCTAAAATTACCGGAAACAACTCAAAATTATCATTTTTTACACAAATTCCCTGTTCCAGATCAGAATTATAATTATTTTTGAAAATCACCTGAAACAACTCAAAAATATCATTCTTTTTCAAAATTCACTGCTCTAAGGCAGAATTATATATATATTTTTGTTTACCTGAAATAACTCAAAATTCTCTTTTTTCACAAAATCCCTGTTCGAAATCAGATTTATAATTCGTTTTGAAAATTACCTGGGCCAACTCAGAATTATAATCGTTTTCCAAAATTCCCTGCTCTAAATCAAACTTTTAATCCTTTTTGAAAATTACCTGAAACAACTCATAATTATCATTCCTTTCGCAAATACCCTGTTTCAAATCAGAGTTATAATTTGTATAGAAAATTACCTAAGCCAACTCAGAATTGTCATTATTTTCGAAAATTCCCTTTTCCAAATCAAAATCATAATGCTTTTTGAAATTAACTTTATACCAATTCCAAATTATCATTCTTTACAGATACTCCATGTTCACAATCAAAATTATCATTCTTTTAATAAATTCCCTTTTTCAAATAAGAGTTAGAAATCTTTTTTATAATTAGCATATCAGAAATATAATTCTTTTAGAAAATTACCTGCTCCAACTCAACATTATAATTTTTTTCGAGCATTCACTATTCCAAGTGAAAATTGATATACTTTATTGGAATTTAAAAGATCCAAGTATAACTTAAAATTCCAGTTCGTTTGGAAATTTTCTCGAACCGAAAACTCAAAATTATCACTATTTGAAAAAATGTCACGTTCCTAATCAGAATTATAATTCTTTAAATATTCCCTGTTCAGAGTCAGAATTATAATTCTTTTAAAAATTTCCTTTTCATTTTCAGAATGATAGATATCTCTTCTAAAATCCCCTGATGCAAATTATAATTATAATTTATATAATTTAATTTTAAAACGAAAATCTTTCTTTCTTTGATTTAAAAATATGTTCCTTCACGATTTTAGATAAATACTATTTCAAAATCTTTAAAGATTTCTGAGGATAAACAAAATTGCAAACAGCAGCACTTTTATTATTGTCATTGTTGCCGTTGGAATCAAATTTCCAGTCATTTCCCGGTTTTCTCTCGGTCAAAAAATGCCCAGTTTTTCGTTCGGGTAGACACCCTGGTTATCATGATGGGTCTCAAAATACAAAAAAGTTTTCTCTCGATGTCTCAACATTCTGCCACTTTCTTCTTACATATATACAGTTAACTCTTTGATTAAGAAACAAAAAAGTAAAAAACAGAAAAAGAAAACAGGTACATCAAAAACAACAGCACCTTGCATCTGGATAAATGTGCATTGTCACGAGGCATGTCGGCATTGTTCATATATGGTCATCTTATGAATTATCTCGATGGATTCGCACATTTTCGCTGCTGAAAGCAAAAAAAAAAGCGTTAACCTTTGGAACAATGCCGAATTTGTCTATCACGGAGACCATCATAGCTTGTCTTCTAGGTTCTCGTCAGGGGACTTAAGCTCGGAACTTGACGATGAACCGAACGGAGATCCTGGGATGGCCCCCCTGGGCCGACAAGATTCATCCCAAACCTACCAGGGTGCACCGGAGCGACCTCTGCAGTCTCAACCAGGACCACAGCCGCCACCTCATCCACCCCCGGTACCAGGTGCACCACCCGTAACTGGCCAACCAGGCGGAGATCTCAGCCTTAATCTGAGGCCAGGGTCCAGAACCACCAGTGCGCCATCCTCTCCCGCCAAAACCAGGGAAAGCCTTCTCCAGAGGGTTCAAAGTCTCACCGGAGCTGCACGTGATCAGGTAATACCCTTTTCATGTATTTTTAATAAACTCTTTAGCAAGCAGTTATCAAATAAGTCAGTTTTAAACACCCCCTGGGACAGAGAACAATTTCGCACTGGCTACCTGAATACTGTACCCCCACTACGTGACTTCCCCTCGCGCTGCCAACTGCTGCGTCCGGTAGCATTTCAGATGAATGAGGGGAAGACGCGTAGTAGGCGTACAGTAAACAGGTAGTCGGTGCGGAATTGAACATCGGGTAAATGTATAAAGATCATATTGAACTGGACAGGCTAGGATAGAAGAGTACTGGAGAAAAAGTCGTCTTTTTTGTAGGTGCATGGCGCCTACTTTGAAAAATTTTGAATTTTTTTTAAAGGGAGCATCCATTTTGGGAGCCGCAGTATCTGGCGCCACTCGAGGACCTTCCTTCGGCAAAGATCGTTCTTTGACGCTGCTGGTGATCGATGATCAAAACACCGACTGGAGTAAATACTTCCGGGGACGAAGACTTCATGGCGACTATGAAATTCGAGTCGAACAAGCCGAATTCCGTGAGCTCTCTCTCACTGCAAACGAGCAGGGTACCATCGTCTCCATGGCTGTCTTCCGTAACGGGACCAAGGTTATCCGGTATGTCATTATTGTAGGTCTCACTTGCATAAATCAAAAACTCATCCACTTTGGTACCCATAGCATTCAAGTACCCAAGACAAACATAAAAAAAAAACATTTAAGTGTACCTACTTGAAACAGAAACAAAATTTTTATGCTTGAATCCTCATACTGGCACTAACTCGCTCGAGAAGATTGATATTCCCGTTCCTTATGAACAATTTTATCAAAAAATCAGTGTCGGCTTAAGGTGGTACAACATTTATTTTTAAATTTGTATGCATATCGTCCCCAAATTCGTTTAAATTCACAGAAAAATAAACGCGTTTTGTAAATATATTCAGATGTTCTGCAAGCCCTATGAAGCTTAATACGTATTCCCCATAAGAAAAAAGAGGTTTTTGTAAATATTTTTCAAAATCGTCGATATAGGTAAAGCAATTTGACACTTATCGTTTCTCTTCAACATTAGCTATAGAACAGAAGCGAATACTTATTTTTTAATATCACTGCCATTATTCTGTTTTATAGTGTCCAAAAAACCCCGTGAGTGAGAAATTGGGGTTTGTAAGTTTTTGGAGTTAATTATGATTTTTGGTGATTTTTTTTTAATACAAGCTGTTTATAATACATTAAACACTACTTTTTACTTATTATCACATCTCTGTATAGATTTCTTAAACAAGTTATTATTGTTTTCCGTAATATTCTCTTAGAATGCAGTTAGAAAGTCGCGGTTTTTTCCGAATTTTCAACTTTTTTTCAACTTTTTAGTTAGATCGAAGCAATCATCAATTAAATTTATAAAAAATAATTTTTCAAACAATTTATTATACTCTCTTTTAATAATTTTAGAAAGTTGCGATTTTCTCTAAAATATTCGAATTTTTGTCTGATTTTCAATCATAATTGTTTATAACTATCTTCCCTTAGAGTAATGCTAGAAAGTTGCAGGTGTTCCCTCAATTTTTAGAACTTCTTTAACTTTCTAGTTAAGACAAAATAATAAATATTAATAATAATATTTATAATAATAATATTAATAAATTTTTATTTTATATGATCCGTATAGAAAATTTAAAGAATATTTCAAATATCTGTTTTTTTAGAAGAATAATATTCGAAAATAGAAAGAGATTGTTTCAAAAAAATGATTCTCTCTATAGTTTATTTATTATTTATCCAAACGTGAAAATGTAGTTAACTTGAATTGTTTATTACCTCACTCTAAGTGACAATTAAAAAAAAAATTGAATATTTTACAAAAAACGACAACTTTCTAGCATTATTCAAAAATAATATTATTTAAAATAACAAGATACTGTCTCAAAAATTCTGTTTATAAACTTAAATTAATTATCACCTCACTCTAAGTGAAAAGTTGACGAAACGTTAAAAATTTGACAAAAGTTACCAATATCTAGTATTACTATTTGAGAAGATAATTATAAACAATAATAGTTTGCTCAAACAATTATTTTTATTAAATTTCATTAATTTTTTCGTCGCTCTAATTGAAAAGTGGAAAAAAGTTAAATATTTCAACAAAAAAAACACAACTTATTAGCATTATTCAAATATAATATTATTTTAAATAATAATAAATTGATTCAACAGTTACTTTTCTAAACTTGAATAATAATTATATTGCTTTAACCAGACAAAATATGGAAAATTTGGAAAAAAATGCAAGTATCTAGCTTTACTATAGGAGAAGATAGTTATAAACAGTAATAATTTGTTGATACAATTATGTTTGTTAAATTTCATTAATTTTTCCACCTTTCTAAGTAAAAAGTAGACGAAAATCGGCATATTTTTAAACTGGCAAAGATCTCAAATTTTTTTAATGTAAATTTTTGAAGATGTCTAACCGAAAAAGAAGCTTTTGAAGAATTTCGAACTTTTTTTTCAGAAGATACTAATCTTCTTAATATTCCTGCAAAGATTTGTAATAATCTTTTCTTTGGAAAAACTCATTTTTAAAGAATATACTAAAAGGTTTCAAAACATTGCAAAAGATTGTCAAAATTGTTCTGATATTAAGCTGACTCGATTTGTTTTTAAAACTTGATGAAATCAAGAATAAAAAGTCCAGAAGCCGATAAATCTTTGAAATCCCTTGATATCCTTGAAAATTCAATAAAATGTTTTAAATCTTGTGAAATTCCTTGAAAAACCTTCAAATACCAGACCCGACATATAACTGGGTATTCGCTGTAGCCTTGACTTTGAAAGGTGATAACTCCGTCCAGAATATAGATAATAATTTTTTTTTTTAATTGTCGAAAATCCAATTAAATTTTTCGCTTAATGAGGCTTAGTCGAAAGGCACAGTCGATACCCAACTTTTATAAAACATCAAATCATAAATTTATTTTATTAGCTTCTGACCACAATTGAAGTTGAAGTACAAAATTCCTTAAAGTCCAGAATTTTATTTTTGTCGTTCTCACTTGATGATTTCATACACACAAGACCAAATTACTTCAGCTCAGGCTCATTTAACCCAGAATTTAATAACCCTTCCAACTGCTTTTTTAGAATATTTCTATCTTTATTTTTGGCGTCGTTGTCACCTTTAAAAGTCAATGCTAATTTTAAAAGGTCATCCGAATAAAAAAAATGTGTTTTCAAACTTTTAAGGTACTTTATCAACAAAGATCGATTCAAACTCAATTATTGTAATAATTTCTACCAAAGGAATTCGTATCGTCCCTGGAGAACGCATGTAGTCAACACCTATGGAAAGTACAGCCATAACTCGTACAACCACCTCATTTTCATCATTCTATCTTGTCCCTCTTCTCGGTCGGTATCTTTGAATTACCTTCCCGCACTTTTTTTCTACGGGGCACTTAATCTTCTCTTAACTACCGACCTTCTTGTTTAACTTTACTCCAAAGAAGGCCATAAACCTGCACAGTATGTGCTCGAATTATCTCTTCCCATTTTTTCCACCCACACTTATTTTTTTCACGTTGAAGTACCGAAAGTTCTTTTACAGATGTACTTTCGCTTCGAAATTTCATTCTTAGATACAAAAAAGATCCTGATATTTAAAAATAACACATACACATAGAAATTTTTATTTTTATACATATCTACTTTCCAAGACTTTCAATTTTAGCCATCTTTGAAGACAACTAAAGTCGAAGAAAATAACCGAGCATAGTTATGTAAAAATGAAATTTCGTCATTTTTCAATCTCTGATAATAAAAGAAAATAGGACAAATTAGTCTGATTTTTTTCTTATCTATTAAGAGAGAAACTTCCAGCATAGTGATTTAAAAAAGTTACATTTTTTTTATTTTTTACAATTATCTAGATGTCAAGACCTTTATTTCGAGTGATTCCCAAAAAAAGAAATAATGAAAAAGATTTCATCATAGTCTTCTGGAAGCAAAATTTTCTCATTTTTCTTATTCCTCAATCTTTGACAACAAAGAAACATCGGATTAACATAGCCAATTTTTTGTGAAGATCTTCAATCTGAGCCATCTTCTAGGACAATAGATCTAAAAGAAAATATTCCCGAACAGTAGTCTAAAAAACGAAACTTCTTTTTTTTCTTTTCATTTTCCAACCTTTGATAACAAAAAAATCGTTATTCCATAGAAAATTTTATTTTTGGACGATTAGAAAGGCTTGCACTATAGTGTTCTTACAAATGAAATGGAACCATTCTTTTTATCAGACAATCTTTGACAAAAAACAATAATATGATATAGCACATTTTATTTTGTAATGCAGATCTACAATCTATCTAAAAGAAAATATTCTAACATGGTGGTGCAAAAAATGAATTTTCTTTATTTTTCTCATTTTTTAATGTTGGATAACAAAAAAACATCAGTATGAGATAGACAATTTTATTTCTTATGTAAACTACATGCCAAGACCTTTAGTTTGCAGCATCCTCAAAAGAAATTATACGATTAGAAAAGCTTTTAGCATAGTCGTCTTAAGAATGGAATCTCCTCGTTTTTTATTTTTTATTTTGAATACAAGGATAATGAAAAAATCTTAATAACATAGGAAATTGAAATTGTTATGCATATCTTAAAGCCAATACCTTTAACTTAAATAATCTTCAAAGAAGCATAGTGATTCGAAAATCGAAATTTTACTATTTTTCTTATCCTTTAATCTTTGATTACAAAAAAGTCACAATAATATTACAAATTTTGTGCCAAGATCTTCAATCTGAGTCATCATCTAAGAAAATTGACCTTAACGAAAATATCCTAGCCTAGTGAGATAAAAACGAAATTTCCTCATGTTTCTTATTCCTTATCCATTAATAATGAAAACACAATACTATGATATGACAAAATTTTAATTTGTAATGCAGATCTGCATTTCCCGGTGTTGAATTTGAAACATGCTTGAGAAATATCATAGGCTAAAAACAAAGTTTCCAGTAAAGTTGTCTAAAAATCAAATTTTCTTATTTTAAATATTTTAAACAACGAATAACAAAAAAACGAGACATTAACATCGCAAATTTTATTTCTTAATCCACATCGACTTATCCGACGCTTCAATAATTGTATCCTTCTTCGAAGACAATCAATCTCAAGTAAAATTTTCTAGTATAGTGTTATAAAACAAAATTTTCTCATTTTTCTTATTCTTGAATCTTTCCTAACAAAAAAAAACATCAGAAGAATACAGACAATATTAAGGTAAGATCCTTAATTTGAGCTATCTTCGAAAACAGTCGATCTAAAAAAGAAAATACTCAAGAATAGTGGGGTAAAAACGAAACTTCCCTGTTCGTTTAATTTTATATCCATTGACAACAACAAACACAGCAAGTATGATACAGAAAGTTTTATTTTTTAAGACACATCCAGATTTCAAAACGTTCAATTTGAGTTATCTCTGAGAAATATTAGGCTAAAAGTGAAGTTTCCAGCATAGTAGTCGAAGAAACGAAATTTCATTAAAAAAATTTTTAGTCAATAATAAAAAAAACGATACTTTAAACTAGCAAATTCTAATTTCTTGTTTTGCAACGACTTATCAAAAGATTCAATAATTTGATCCTCCAAGACAATTGATCTAAAAGAAAAGATTTGAGCATAGTGGTGTAAAAATCAAGCCTAATTTTTTTTATTTTTAATCTTGGGTAATAAAAAACAACAGCATGGCATTGCAAATTTTTTTTTATATCGACATTGTAAAACATTTCATTAGAGCCGGCTTCGAATAAAATCAAATAGTTTTAAGTTAAGATAAACCCTGTATAAAAAGTCCTCGATATTGATACATACGATTCTAATAGTATGATTAGACTAAACTTCAGTCTAGACAAGATTAATTTCGTTTATTTCATTTATTTGTGTAAAAGAAGATTTTTTAAATGCATTTTTAATTACCGGAAAAGTATCAAATTTGACAAGAACTTCATGAAAAAGTTTACGATATCAGTTTTCATCAAACTTAACACTTTTCCCATGATCGAAAATTTTATTTTACATATTCATCCAAAACTTTTGATGTATACATTATGTTTGAAATATGAATTCCAAAAATGGTAAACTTTTTTTATTGTATATTGAAATAGACGGTCCATGTTAATGGGCGCGGTACTCTGACAGTTTTTGACTAATTTGACATTTTTCCATCAATCAAAACTTTGATTTAAAATTTTATTTTGTATACCCTGGGCACTATGTTTTGATATCAGAAGTCCAAAAAGGATACATTTTCCTATTGAGAGAAAGTTTCAATTAATTGAGAAAATTTCTGTTTGTGTTTGCATTTCTTTAATTGTATAATTTGTCTAAATGAATATGAAAATTGCTTCGTCAAACATTATTTTTTATTGTTATAATGATCAATGAAGAAATATGACTTCGATCAAATAAAAATTTCTATTCTATATTCTAACTGAATAACTGCTCTTAACAACCAGAGGTTGATTTAGATCTAATAACAGCCTCACAGTAACTTCTGTTTATTTCAGAAATGAGGTTACTCTTCCCAGAACAATTCTATTTCAAATAACCAGCTTTCTGATTGAAATAAATCTAATTTTCGTGACATTCCTTTTCAGCTGGTTTGAATCGTTGAGAAAATATTTCTCAGTCTTGTTCGATAAACCCATGAATATTGAGAATAATCTCAATACATCCAAAGTGGATAGAAGAGCTCCACGTAAAAGCATTTATCTTGGTAGTCTAGCCACCGATAAAATTTGTATCCGTCGAACGAATTTGCATGCATTTACGGTACAGACATCTATTCGTTCATAAAATCAGAATTTTTTTTACATTGAAGTATCTTTAAGACTTAGAGAGCTCATAATAAGTTAGGGGCCGTTTAAAAACTACGTTACATTCCTACGGGAAAAGGCTAGGGGGGAATGTGACATTACACATGGAAAATATAAGTAAAACTTTTTGAAATGCTTAACAAAATTGAAATTAGAGATTTTATTGTACAAGGGCCCATGCCTAAATTACTAGATCAGTTCTTACTTGCAATGTTTTTAAGTCTGCGATTCACTGAAAACTAATTTTTAATTTTTATTTAACATAAATATAAATCATGTTTTTGAAAGTTGTTTGTAAACACGTATTTTCTAAACAAAATTTCCAGTTTTTTGAACCTAATATTTCAAAATTATTAAAAGTGAACTTCAATAGTTATTAAAACTATTATTCTTGATACCATAAATCATCAAAATTCCTATTGATCGCAGGGTCTCACCCCTTTTTCGAAAATTGAAACTTTATTTTTTTCGGTTAAATAATCTAGTTTTAAATTTCAGGTTCATAATTCATCTATGTTCCTAAAATTATTGTATTTTTTTATTAAAAATTTAATTATCTTCTTGAAAAATTAAAATTTTTGTTAAAAAGTCGTCCTTTTTGGTAGAAAATTTGTTTTGACCAATTTTTTGTATTAAACTATTTTGTTTAACATCCATCCTTTCGATTTGAAAATTCATCTCTTTTTAGAGAAATTTCACATTTTTTCGTTATAAAAGCAACTGTGTGGTTCAACATGACCTTTTTTGTTGAAATTTCACACTGTGGGTTAACAAAAATGTATAATTTTTAGTTGGAAATTTAACTACAGTGCAATCCTTCAATAGCCCTCCCTTCTATAGCCCTTCTGAGAATTGACGTTGCGCCGCAGGTTGTTGTAACGGGAGCTGCCCGGGGCACCCACCTACCGTCAGCCCCAAAATCGGCACTATTAAAGACTTTCGCTGTATTTTGTTTAAACTGAATGTAGTTTGTTAAAAATTCGTATGCATTTGTAGAAAAATAATCCCCTCGATCGCAAATTCAACTCTTTTGATGAAAGTTAAACTTTTTTCTTGAAAATTAAGTTTTTCTTATGAAAATTCATATATAACTTTAGTAGAAAATTCATCTCTTTGGTTATAAATTGAACTACTTCGTTAATATTTTTTTTTATTAAAGATTAAATTATTTGTTTGGGCATTACAATTTTTGGTGAAAATTTTGTTTGCTTTATTGAAAATGATTTTTTTTAGTGAAAAATTATCTATTCCATTTTTTATGTATTTTGTTAAAAATGCGCCTATTTTATGAGAAAATTATTTTTTCTGAAAAGTAAGAATCTTTCTTGATTGAAAATACAACTCTTACAGAAAATTTGGCTTTTTTATTTTTGGATTCAAGTATTTTTTGGTATTTTGTCTTTTTTTGTTAAAGTTTGGTTAAACATTGGTCGTTTTAGTTGAAAATTCATTGTATTATTTCGAAAATTTAATTATTTAGTTGAATGTTTAATTATTTTTAAAAATTTTCTATAAAAGGCATCTCCTTTGCTTTAAGTTTAAGATTTTTTTCTAAATTCGCTTTTCAACTAAAAATTCGTTATTTTACTGAAAAATATTATTTTTTATTCAAATTTTCTGGAAACAAAATTCCAATGCTTTCCCACAGAAATTAACTTTGTAACTTGAAAATTCCACTATTTTGTTAGTAATTAAATTCTTTTGCTACAAATGTATCTGTTTCATAGAACATTCGTCGTCCTGGCTTGAAAATTTAACTATCTGTTGGAAAACTGTTTTAAGGTAGAAATTGAAACTATCTCGTTAAAAATTCAACTGTTTTGTTGAAAATTTAACTGAAAATTTTAATTGGAAATTCATTCTTTTTGGTAGATAAGTTCTTGGTTGAAAAATCAAATTTCTGATGAAAAATTCGTCATTTTGGCTTGAAAATTCAACTACTTAATTCAAAGTTAAATTTCTTTGTCAAAAATTAATTTTAGTTTCGAAAATTCATCATTTTATTTTACAATTCAACAATTTTGTTTAAAATTTAATTATCAAGATTTATATTTTTGACTACAAATTTTACTAGTTTTTGAAACATTTATTTACTTTGCTGTAACTTCGTTTTTTTGCTGAACTCAGTTATTTTTAGTTCAAAATATTTGCCATTATTGAAATTTTAAATAATATATTTTTTGTTAAGAATCCCTCTTCTTATATTGAAAATTCAACTATTTAATTTAAAACTTATCTTTTTTGGTCGAAAATTCAATTCTATGGATAAAAATTCAACTATTTTCTTAACAAATTATTTATTTCTGTTAAAAGAGTCATCTTTTTTGTTTTAAAATTCGAAGTATTTGATTAAAAATTTGTCTTTTTGGATTGAAAATTCGCCTTTTTGCAAGAAAATTCAACTTTATTTTAAAAAATTTATTTTTTGGATTGAAAATTCCACTATTTGGTTGAAAGTTGAACTTTTTCGCTAAGGATTCAACATTTTGTTTAAAAATTCAACTATTTCGTTGAAAAAGTAATTATTTTGTTGAAAATTTAACTGTTTCATTAAACATTAGTCTTTTTGCCTTGAGAATTCAACTTTTTATAAGTTTCAAATAGAAAAATTTGGTTGATGTATAATTTCATTGTTAAAACTTTAATTATTTATTTAATGATTTATTTTCGTAGGTCGAAAAGTCAACTGTTTTTATCAAAAACTCGTCTTTTTGGATTGAAAATTCTTCTTTTTTTTGTCGAAAGTTCTTAAATGAAAATTTAACTTTCATCTGAAAATGTATCTTTTCGATCTAAATATTTCATTATTTCGTTAAAAATAAATTAATTTTATTTATTAGTTGAAAATTTAATTAGTTGGTTCAATAATCATCTTTTTTGGTTTAAAGGTAATTTCTTTTCTACAAAGTTCGACGTTTTAGTTCAAAAACTCAACTCATTCGTTAAAAATTCATCTCCTTTGCTGGAAAATTCATCTTTTTTATTTGAAAATTCAACTACGTATGTCGTTGAAAATGTAATATAATTTAAATGGAAATCTAAAGCGCTTCATATTGAATTCAATATGGTATCTAAACCTTAATTTGATTTAAAAGAAATGCCTTTCCTGATTTTTGTAAAAAATCACCTTATTTTGTATTTTATTTCAGACGTTTGTCAAACAAAATTAAAAACAAAATTTTTCTTTAAGGGGCGGGCGGTGGTATTTTTGATAACACTCTGCGAGTACAAGCTTTAAATTTAGGGAAAATATGCTTTCTAGCTACTTTTGATAAAAAATTAATTTTAATTATGTACAATAAATAATAATTTTCCTAAAAATGGAATGTTACAGGTCTTTTAAGCCGGATTTCGTTTTGATCCGCCAAAATTTGCGAGATGCTAGTGAGAACCACAAAAATCTATTACTCGGTCTGATGTACGGAGGCATTCCGAGTGCAAACAATCTTACCGCTATTTACAACTTCCAAGTGAGTTTAATAAATTTAGAAGCTTTTTTCCTGAAAAAATAAGTTAACTGCATTTGTAAAAATAAACGTTGCTTTTTTCAAGATATTAAAGAAACAAGAACTTGCAATGCTTCTTCTCACAATGTTTTAGAGATTCCATTTAAAAATAAACTGCTACTATTTTAAGTTTCGATATCATTTCGA
>NC_046659.1:153660676-153667503 GCF_010883055.1 Belonocnema kinseyi
GGGTATTTGCTCACCTGTTAGGATTACAGCGGCGACTGGGAAAAGAAAGCTTTCCACTAATCGACCAGACTTATTACCCTAACCACCGTGAAATGGTAAGTGAGAAACTTTAGTTAATTTTAATTAAACAGGGATGTGTTGAAAAATAATTTATCTGGGATCAAAATTCTACCTGGCTTGTATGAGAAAAACTTTCTAGATATTTGTTCGCGTCTTCAAGATGCATCGATCGACCTATTTTTGAACCTTTTATAAACCACCATTACGGATTTATGAACTTTAAAAAAACGGTTTATTCTCTTTATATGAAAAAAAAATTTTCATATTGAAAATACATCAATAAGACATATAAAATGTTTGTTCGCGTCTCCGAGACGCATCGATAGACCTATTTTTAACCTTGTATAGCCCACCATGACCAATTTATAAAGTTTTAAAAAATATTTTATTTTCTTTATATCAGAAAAACTTTTTTGCTATTTAAGATACACCAATATGGTATATATTATATGTGTTCGCGTCTTAGAGACACATCAATCGACTTATTGTTGAGCCTATTTGGATCCACCAATACTGATTTACGAAGTTTCGAGAAAAATTTTGTATTCTGTTTATATGAGAAAAACCTGGTCTCATATTATAAATACTACAGTTCTCTTTCTAGTATGTTTGTTCACGTCTTTGAGACACGTCGACTGATTTATTAACGTAACATTTATGGTTTTTCATGATATTGCAATACCAATTCACAAATTTAAAGAATATATTTTTCATCTTCTTGATATGAGGAAAACTTTTTTTAATATTGTGAATACAACATTATTGTATATAATATAAATTATATTTGTCCGCGTCTTCGAGACACTTCGACTGCCGAATTGAAAAATCTTGTATGACCTGCCATAACCAACCCATATCGTTTTAAAATTTCATAACAAAATTATTTTCCTTGTTTGTAAGAGGATTTTTTTAATTTATAGAATATAAGATATTTGATGTAATTGTTTGCGTCTTCGAGACGCGGAGATTAATCTAGTGATGAATTTTCTATAAATAAGCAGGTTTCTTATGCATGAAGTATCACTTTATACTGATAATTTAATATTTAAAGAATTTACTATTCTTTATAGCAATTGTTCAAATTTTGTTCTTTTCTTCAAGCAGATCGAGACAATAATCAATTATTTTGTAACATAAGTAATGTTTTAAACCATTTATTATTCTTTATAACAATATTATCTTAGATGAATGCTAAAAAGTGTCAATTTTTTTTAAATTTTCCAGTTTTTATTCAATTTTCGCTTAGAATCATGTAATAATTAATTAGAGTTAACAAAAATAATTGTTTGAATAATCTATTATTATTTTTAATAATACATAATCTCTTTGAATAATGGCAGAAAGATGCGGTCTTTTTGAAAATATTCAACTTTTTGTCTACTTTTTACTGAGAAAGAGGTAATAGCTAATTCAATTTAATAAACAAAATTGTTTAAACTCAGGGAGATAATAATTATTTCGAGTTAACAAACATAGCTGGTTAAATATTTAATTATTGTTTATAACTATCTTCTCTTAGAGTATTGGTAGAAAGTTACGGTTTTTTTTAATTTCCACTTTTTGTCGACTTTTTACTTAGCGAGGTAATAATTAATGCAATTTAGCAAAAATAATTTTTTTAACATCTTATTATTGTTTACAACCAAAAGAAAGCGAATTTCTGAATTAAATAGGTAAATTTTCAACCAAAAAAGATTAATTTTCAATAAAAGAGATGAATTTTTAAATTAAATTATGAATATTCAACCAAAACATTTTTAAATAAAAGAAGAATGAATTTAGGCGCAAAACTAAGATTAACTTTCTACCAAAAAAGACGACTTTTCATCTTAGGTTAATTTTTTTTACCAACTTTTTGTTGACAAATTAATTTTCACCAAAAAAAGAGAACGAATTTTTAACAAATTGTTTCATTTTCAACCAAAGACATGAATTTTCTTATAGAATGACGAATCTTCAACAAGAAAAGGAATTGTTAACAAAGTAGTTCAACTTTCAAACAAATACTAAAATATTGAATTAAAAATTTTAATTTTTAACACAAAAATGTAATAGCTAATATTTGACCCAAAAAAGATTTCAACTGGAAAATTTTTTTGATATTTCAACTAAAAAAAATTTTAATTTAGAATCTAAAACAGTGGAATTCAACAAAGTAGTTGACTTTGTAATTAAAAAAGATCAAATTTCAACCAAAAATGGAATTGTACAAGCTTTAATTAAAATTTTTTTTTAAATTCTTTAATATCATAATGAAATTTTCAATAAAATAATACAATCTTTAGACAAAAAGATGAATTTTTAACAGATTAAATTTTTTTAACTAAAAAAAAAACAATTTTTTTTATCTTGTTATTTTTTTTTTAATGTTGTTTTTTTACAACTAAAAACAAAAACTACGCGTCCTATCGAAAATCGATTGATAGCAAATTTATAGATCTTCCCAGGGCGCGCAATTTTAGCTTATTTTTTTTCGTATCTTGCACAGTTTGACAAAAAAAAATTGAATTTATGACTCCTTATTTTTGGTACGATCAAATTTTGAATTTTCAACTTTTCGACGAAATTAAAAAAGTTGTTATGATAATCTTGTAGGGTTTTCAAAAAGCAACGTTTTTATTTTTTTGACTTTTTTTCATATCATGCGTTTTTTGGCTTAAAATGATCATTTTGGTTTGTTTTTTTATTTTTATTTTGAAAATGCTCTAACTCTAAAATTTTTCTTTTTATAGAAAAAAGTCATAAGGATAAATTATTTGAGTTACTGAGTACTATGAATAACCGTAAATATAATTTTTAAATATTCAAAAAATGTGGTTTTAAAAATTTTGACAATGCACTCACTTTTTGAATTTTCATCAAAAATAGCTGGTTTACGAACTCATTCTTTCTTTTTAGGCCTTAGAAAAGTGTGACAAAGCAGAATCCAATCTGATCAATTTTTCGAAAGTTATCGTGCCTACAGAATACAGGATACAGACAGACAAACACCTTCGTGAAAATCGTTTTTTCTGACTCAGGGGATTTTAAAACGTGGATATTTGATGAAAACCAACAACGTGAAATTTTGCATAAAATTTTATTTATCAAATTTATTTATCAATAACGATTAGATTTTGAATAGTTAATTTTAATGATTTATTAAACAAGTGTCTACGTATACCGACAAAATTCGGCATTTTCATCGGAAGTACGGGGCAAATAGGCCCTTCCCCTGGAATTCGTATAAAAAATGCAGCTATTTTTACCGAAATTTTTTTTTGTTCCAGACAAAAAACTTTTAAAAATTTGGAGCATTATTTAAGCCACTTATTCCTAGGCAATATTCTAGCCACCTTATTATTATTTTTTTTTTAAAGTTGACAACTGTTCGATGAAATTTATTAAAGTGTAAGTAGCAAGAAGAGCGTAATTGCTAATTAAGTTGGCGTTAACGAGGTTTCATAATACACGTGAACGTTTTCTTGCCTTGGGCATAAATCTCTGATTGGAATTGCACCTCAGACAGACGAAGGCGTAATTACACCCTGATCGATTAATTTAATATTGAACAACTTGATTACAGTTATGCGACCATTGTGCTATAATTATACAAGATTGAACAACAATCGTCGACGCAATATTTTTTGCAAATTGTAGATACAATTATAATTTCTTAGGTAATCGTTTATAAAAAGTTTTCTATTTTGTATGAAGAAATAAGGTCAAAACTGAATAACAATAAATAATAAATGCGGGAAATAATTATAACAAGCAATAAATTTGAAATAAATATTGAAATCGCATTTGCTGTTTGTTTTTCTATAAGCAAACATTGTGATTGCTTCCTGTTGGATATCTATTTTCATTTTTCATAATAAAATAATTAAAAAATTAAAAAGTGAAGAGTGCCAACGAAAACATTGTTCACGGGAGCAAAAGAAAAAAATTTGAATTCGAATTACTTTTTAAACAGAAAAATGAGAAAGTAGATTTGAGAGCTAATAGAGTTCTAATGATCTATGAAATAAAAGTTGGAAAAATTAATAATTTCGGAGAAAAATGTATTCAAAACTCTCAGTCATATAGGCATGCAAGTGCTATTAAATTAACAATATAATCATTTTCAAATTCTAAAGAACATAATTCTAACAATTTTGTTGTAAGTGACATTTTTAATTTGTATCTTTTGAAATTAAATACTTTCAAATGTAAGAACTGAAGGTGTTATCGTACCACAAAAAAGAACTCGCTTATCTCACACTTATTTTAAAAATGTTCTTTGAAATTGAATTTTTTATTACTATAGCTTATTTTGAATATTTTGAGAAAATTTTCAATTTTACTTAATAATGGTTTTTTTCGAGTAAAACATTTTACTAAAACTCTATTGTTTCCAATTTTGAAAACAAGTAAATAATCTTAAAATCAAGTTGTTTATTTAAAAAAAGTTTAATTAAAAACTGTTTTAAAGATTTCAGCCATAAAAAATTTACTTTCAAATTATTAACAGCAGAATTGTAAAAAAAATTGTTTACTGACAATTATGCCAAGATTGATTAATATTTAACAATTTTTTAAAAATTAAATAGAAGCGATAGCAAGAAAAAATTCAATTGTAAAAAAACTTTGTTAAAATAAATACTTTTCATAACTTCAAAGTTTTTCATGAAAAATCATCTTCTTTCTTCGATAAGAAATAACTTTTCAGAAAATTATAGAAAACTTGTTTTTTTTCATAGTTCGTCTAAAAAGCTGTGATGACTTGTGAAATTTTTTAAGCTTGTCTGGATTCTAGCAAACAAATTGAGTTTCTAATAATGGTATTTATTATTTAAAAAATAAATAAAGATCGTCGAAAATGTCAAGTGATTGATCTTACGAGTAGCATCCCATAAGGGCAAACATTCAAAGTAGTAAATTCCCCAATACAAAATTCCCAATAGAAAGTTACTGAATTATAAAATGTTCAAACTCCAAACTTCACGAATTAAGGCAATTAAAAAAATTGTTGTTGTGTGAATATTATATGTTTATTAAAAATATATTAATCAAATATTATTATCAAAGAAAACATTTTTTTTATGTTTAAAGTTTTTTGACTTATCGTTTGAATTAAAAATAATAATAATAATAATTGGAAAAAATATAATAATATATTTTATAAATTACAAAAAATGTTTACAAAAATCGAATTTTCATTTTTTTTTGTTGAAGATGTATTTTTATTTTTAATTCAAGCAATAATTTTTTTAACAAAAACTGTTTGAATTAAAGTGAATGTTTTTTTTTTGTTGAAAATATTTCATTATTTTATTTTTATTGGGCAAATAATGTTTACGCAAAAACAATTTCTTTAATGTGGAAATTCGTGAATTTAGGAAATGTTTTCTTCTTAAAAATAAAATTCCGGGCAGCTTATAATATTACCGAATTTGGAAATTGTCGTCAGAAAATTACCGAATTATAAAATATCTAAACTAGAAAATGCCCAAATTATAAAATTCCCTAATTTCGACATTAAAAACATTCTTTTGTAATTAGTACTATTTATTGATTAAAAATACAATGCTCAAATATTTCTATCAAAGAAAAATATTGGTTTAATGTTTGAAGTTCTTTGTTGTTCAAATTGTTGTTTAAATTTAATAACACAGATTAAAAAAATATATATTTCTTGTTGAAAAATTTTATTTAAAAATGTACACAGTATTTTTAAGAAATTACAAAAAGGGTTCTCGAACATAGAAATTTCAATTTAAACAAAGAAAAGAAAGTTGATATTATAGTTATTGAGCTACTAAATCTATACAAGGAAAAATCATTAAGAAAAAAGATTATTAGGTTTCGATAAAATGGAGGGGCATTTTTTCTCGATGGAGAGGCAAGTTTTTTCGTTGTCAGACATTTTTTTGAGAAAATAAATTGAGAAAATAAATTTTTAATGTAAAAAAAGTGATAACGCACATTTTAGCTGCTGAGTTACAAATATGGTACACAGAAAGTTTTTCTAAAGAATATTATCCAATTTCCAAAAAATGATGGGGAAATTCTTTTTCCTTCGAGGCGCAATTATTTAAAAATTAATTTTAAATCAATGCAATGCTAATGAAAACAAATAAAAATAAAAAATGTGATTATGAAAAAAAAATTTTGTCAGGATTTGTATTCTAATTTATTTGATTTTTTTACCTAATAATTTCATTTTGTTCATTTTGCTCATTTCGCTAGTTTTGCTCATTTTTCTCTTGCTACTCTTCAAATAAAATGTTGAAAAGATTACAATTTTAGTATTGTCATTTTTTAATGTAATTTATTGTATTTGATTGTAAGCATGTGTTTCTAAGAGAGGGTGATAATAAATAAAACATGAATTAGATAGTAAGTAAAGATTTCAAGAAAATTCATGAATGTGAATGACACATCATGCAGGAAGCATTTTTATGCGAATTCCCACCGTGACGTAATCTAGGTTTTCATGGTATTTGATGGCTGACGGAAAGATTAAAGTGGATGTATATCACGCGTGAAGATGCAAATGCATAAGGTTCTATGGAAAAGCTTAGACTCCTTTATCTCACAAGTTATCTTCCTCTTCAATAACAACTTATCATAGAAAGTAAGAAGTATGATAAATTCAACATAAAAACATGAAAAGTCTAATGTATAAAAATTATATAAATATTATATTTTAATACCACTTTTATCAAAGTTATATTGAAATATAATTTTTCAATTAAAATATATGTTATGGACCATCCATAAACTATGTTATTAAATTTTGGACT
>NC_046659.1:153667513-153669066 GCF_010883055.1 Belonocnema kinseyi
CCCCCCCCCCCCCACTTCGTTTGCTCCGTTAATCAAGAGGAGTTAAAAATATTATAAGAGCAGAATTCAGAGTCGTAAATGTTTTCAAAACAGAGGAAATATGGTGGTTTTTCACGAAAATAGGAAAATAAATTCTATTAAATTAAATTAATGTAGATACTATGTTAGAACTTTTCAAATAAAAAAGATGAATTTTCTACTGTAAAATAAGAATTTTCAATCCAAAAGGATGAATTTAAAAAAACAGTTGATTTTTCTTACGAAAAAATAATTTTTAATTAAATTTTAAATTTTTATCAAAATAGCGGAATTTTCAAATATATAGTTAAATTCTCAAACTACCAAGACTTTTGCTTCCTCATTTTACTCATTATGTTCATTTTGCTCATGCTACTTTTTAATTGAAACTTTGAACAAATTAAATTTCTTCTCTTAGCTGAATTTTCATTCCAAAAGGACTTATTTTAAATAAAATAGGGGAATTTTTAATCATATAGTTGAATTTTTTACCTACAAAGATGAATTTTTAATCAAATGATCGTATTTTTAAAGAACAAAGATTAAAATGAAATTAAATACTTAATAAGAATATAAAAAGACTTTACAGATGTTTATTATAATTATTTTTCTTTTTTGAGTCAGTGAACTCATTTTGCTCGTTTTGCTCATTTTGCTCAAATTTCTTATTTCTCTCATTCTCCTTTTTAGTTAAAACTTTTAAAAAATCACACTACTCTCTAAAAGATGAATTTTCTTTCCAAAGAGACATATTTTCAACAAAATAATTAAATTCATAACAAGATAGTGGAGTTTTCAAATTATATAGTTGAATTTCTAACCTACAAAGATGGATTTTTGATCAAATGATCGAATTTATTGATAATAATGATTAAAATTAATCTAAAAACCTTTAAAAAAGTATTTTCAACCAAATATGTACTTGAATTTTTTAATGAAAAAAAGTTAACTGTCAATCACCTTTCTCCCATAAAAAATGAATTTCAAGGAAATAGATGAATTTTCTACCAAATAGTTAAATTATTAATTAAAAAAGATTTGAAAAATTTATTTTTAAAGAAAAAAATTCAAGCATTTGAACTAATATGAAAAAGACTAATTTTTATGAAAATAATTTAAACGTCTATAAAAAAGATGCATTTTCAACAAGAACATCAATTTTCTATCCAAAAAGATGAATTTAAAAAAGTAGTCAAAGTTTCAACAAAAGAGGTGAATGCTTAAAAAAATTAATTTTTAAATAATCAGTTAAATTTTCAATCAAAAAGATGAATTTTCAACCAAAGAGATAAACTTTCCACTAAAATTATGAATCTTGACAAAAAATTTAATTTTAAGAAAAAACTGATTTTCTATCAAATAAAACAAAAAATTTTAAACATAATACATACATTTTCCAAACAAAAAGTCAAATTTTTTACAAAAAGGTCGATTTTAACCACACAGCTGCATTTTTGACTAAAAACTATTAAATTTCTATAAAAAGAGTTACATTTACAAACCGAAAGGACGAATGTTAAGGAAAATAGTGGAAT
>NC_046659.1:153669166-153674236 GCF_010883055.1 Belonocnema kinseyi
TCAAGACAAATTTTCAACTGAAGAAGATTACTTTTTAACAAAATTGTTGAATTTTCAACAAAATTTTTTAATTTTTCACCAGATCCTACCATTTTTAAACAAAAAATATGAATTCTTAACCTGAAATTTAAAATTAGACTTTTTAACTTTAAAAATGAGCTGTCAATTTGAATTTGAATTCTGGAGAAACGGGCAAAAAAAATATCCTGAGATTAATAGGAATTTTGATCATTTATAGACTAAAGAATAACAGTTTGAATAAATATTAAAATTATTTTTATTACTTTTTTTTAATATAAGGTTATATTTATGTTAAATAAAAATTGAAAATTTGGTTTAAGTGATCTTAGAGCATAGATAAATTGTTTGCGTGTCCCATTAAATTTATATTATTTAATAAAATCACATATAACATATTAATTTCATTTTATATTTTTAACCTAAGGGAGAAGGTAGGGTAAGGGGCATAAATAAAAAACGTAGAATTTTTGAAAATCTTCATTGTTTCTGGTATTACAGAGTTGAAAACTTTTTAGTCAAGACATGTTATCGTTACACGAAGTTGGAAAATCACCCTGTTAAATATAATAAATTAATGAAAAATTAAAATTAATTTAAATAATACCCATATTAATAATAAATCTAGAGTCTACCTCTATCTGTTGAAAAAAGCGAATCTTTTTTCAAACGAAAAGTTCTCAAATATTTTTTAACCTATTCTCACGATAAATAACAGAAATGAAGTCCTCGACCCTTAAGTCTTAATGCAAATGTATAAATAAAATATATACACAATACTCGAATATTTACTAAAACTAGCGAGTTTCTTGAAATACTGACGTCGACGTTCCAATATAACATAGTTCCAATATTTCGCACCCGCAGTCGTTTTTCCCAGTGGAGTCAAATGACAAACTGCTTATTGTCGAAAATTTCTTTTGTAGTAAAAGAGAATTTGTATTCTACGGGTGCAAAATCGACGAAGACAGATTTGTACTACAAGGTTCCAATTTCAACCTTTCGAACGTCTTCCCACGAAATAAGATTTTCCCATGAAACTGGAGACCACATAAGTGGGCACCAATCTACCCACGAATTACAGAACCAACACTGCATCACTGAATCATGAATCCCTCCTCAAACTTCAATTGCGAAAAAGTATTAAACGTTTTGATTTCTCCATAAATTTAAGTCACCTTGATGTGCCCATAAATTTTTTCTTTAAATGAAGCGAAAGCCATAAAAGAAGATGGACTGAAGAAGGTAGTTTCTTTTTGTGAAACTGTAAGAAATCTGCTAAAATTTCGGTAAAAACGATATTTCTTGTGTAAAAATTATTTGTATGTGAGTCATCACTTGCCTTTCGAAAGTGTAAGAAATGCATGGAAAATGAGACAATCCCATTGGGGAAAACTCCCTGCCGTGAATAATGTAAAGGGTCGTACTTAAATTACGTAAGAGATTATAGCCCCTCTCTATGACCCCTCTCGCACTGTAACCAACCGCAACAAAATAGGTCAACCCCCTCCCCCCGCAATCCTCTTACTTTACGTAATTCAAAATATTCAAATAGCAGCATTTTAATCTTGTAATACTTTTAAGATACATTTTTTAAAATTTATTAATTTATTTTAAACAAAAAATGTCTTTTCTACTAAAAAAGATGACTTTTTAACCAAAGTTGAATATTCAGCCTAAAATGATAAATTCCCAACAAAAAAAAAATTTTGAAAAAAAAAGACGAATTTTCAACAAATAAAGATGTTTCACTCAAGAAAGAAAGAAAATTTTATTCAAGTTATTGAACCTTCAAGCTAAAAAAAAAAGAAAAATATGACGTTTCAGCAAAAAATTAATTTGACGTGAAATTGATGTATTTCTACCCAACAAACGTGAAATTGCAAACCAAGAAAATTATTTTTTGTTACAAAAAGAAAGAGAATTTCGAACTAAAAAAGATCAATCTTACAAAAATGAAAAGGTTACATTTTTAGCTAAAAAATTATTCCTAAACAAAAAAAGGCTTTTTCGGTAAATAGTTAAATTTTCAACCAAATATATAAACCTTCAATAAAAATTTTTTCAACAAGGTAGCTTAATTTTCACCCAAGCAGTTGAATTTTAAATGGTAAAAGATTCATTTTCAACAAAATTGTTAAAATTTCAATCAAAGGGATGATTTTTCAACTGAAAATATAAATCTAAAAAAAAATTAATTTCTACTGCCAGTTTACTTTTCAATATGAAAAAATGAATTTTTGAACGAGAAATACAGTTGTACGAAAAAAATTGAATGTACAATCCAAAAAGACGAATTTTTAACAAAAAAGGATGACTTTGTGATAAAATGTATAAAACTTTACCAAAAATTTTTCATTTTTATCAAAAAAGATGAAATTTCTCTTAAAACAAATGAATTTTTGTAAAAAAAAATTCAAAAAAATAATCAATATTTCATCAAAAAAAGATTCCAGTTGGCTTTTCAATATCAAAATGTAGACTTTTTAAAAAAGAATAAGTTGGACTTCCATCTATAAAGATGGCATTTCGTGTTCCAACACCAAAATATAACTTGAAGAAAAAGTAAATTTTAAGAAAATATTAAATTTTCTACGAAATAGTTCTATTTTCGACAAAACATCAGAACTTTTAAACAAAAAGTATGACTTTATAACAAACTTCTTGAAATCTTAGTTTTAGTTTTATCCAAAATCAGGTGAATTTTACACCCATAATGAGAAAACTTCAAAATAAAGTTAAATTTTCAACCAAAAGTTGCATTTTTATTCAAGAAAAATAAATTTTTTTTACCAGATGAATTAAAAAAAAACTTCAATAAACAGTTAAATCTTCATAAAAGAAGATTACAGATTACTTTCCCACACCAAAATAGAAATTGTAAACACTAAGTCAATTTTCTGCTCAATAGTCGAATTACTAACCAAAAAGTATCACTTTTTAAAAATATTGTTAAATTTCCAACCAAGCAGTTAAATTCTTGTCCAAGAAAAGTTTTAAATCTTCTAAAACTGGTGAATTTTTAAATCAAAAAGACAAATTTTCAGGAAAAATAGTTTTTAACCAAAAAAGATTTCATTTGACCTATCAGCAACAAAATATGAATTTTAAACAGAAGGTTAATATTATACGACGAGTGCTGAATTTCTGAACCCAAAATGACGGATTTTTAACAAACAGTTGAATTTGCTACTAAAAAGGATGTGTTTTTCAGAAAATTGTGAAATTTTCAAAGAAATAGTAGAATTTATAACTAGAAAGATAATCTTCAGAAGAAAGTTTTTGCAAATTTACAAAAATTATGTGCATAAGTGAAAAAACCCCTCCCCCTTTCATAACAAATCGTATCAAACCGCCATGACTTCACCCCCCCCCCCCCCCCCCCCCGAGCTGTTACGTAATTTAGGTACGGCCCCTACCCTACAGTGGATTATCATTGATTAAAAATACTAATAAATGAAAAATAATTCATCTAATTTAATCAATAGTCAAAATAATCAAACGTAGAATGGCATTCATATTGTATTTCCAAACATATTCTTATCATTTTTCCTCACGAAATCTACTTTGGAGTTGAAAGTAAATTTTGAGGTTTTTCAGATTTACGGAAAATCATTACAAAAAGAGAATACACAACGGAAAATTTATGTGATTCTTATATCGTATGTGGTTATCTCTCCATATAAAGGTGCCTTTTTATGGTAATATTTTATGGTAATATTTGGCCTTTTTTATGGTAATATTGTTTCATGTTAAAAAATTTATTATTTAGAACTCTGGACTTTTTACGAAATTCAAGCAGTTGTATTTATGAATTTCTTAAATTAAATCAATTTCATTTTCTAATCTAAAAATAGTTTGTTTTACATTCTTACTTCACGTATTGAATCAGCGAACATTTTCGAATACTCATGCTTAAAGAAAATGCTCAAAAAACATTGAAAGGAGTATTGTTAAGCTCAGATACTTTTAAAATTACTCATTCTAGCCCTAACAAATAGTTTGGATAAAAAAAACACACACACATTTGAAAATACATTTTCGAAAAAATTGTGCCTATCAAAAGTGACTTTATCATCGAAAATTACCCATATATCTATACGAGACCCAGATTCTTTGATTCCTAGCCGTAGTATTATTAGCATAAAAATATGTGTTACAATTGCTTCAAATCTAAAATGTTTAATGCTAAATGTTTCAACACATAATTTCAAAAAAATTACGTTACTATATTGTTAATATTGTAGTATTGCCTATGCTTATATTCAGTTTACTCATTTCAGAAGTTGCAAACAATATTTTTTGATATTATAATAATCATGATTCGGGATCTCTATTTTTTTGTATTCCAGATATTCGATTATTTATCATCAATAATAGGGCTGAATCTGCCACAGCCATACTTTTCCTATTTTTATATTTGAGCTAGACTCAGAAAGCAAGTGGGTTGAATCCAACAACAAACCAAAAAAAGATTTTGTAGACCCATCTAATTTTTCGATTACTTTCAAATCATTTGGTAGATAGGGTATTTGGTTGATCCATCACAAAAATTTTCTTGGGTAACTCAAATATTTTGTTGAATCAATCATAATTGGTTTGATTCAACTAAAATTTCCTTACTCGAAAATACAAGAAGTATGGGAAAGTCTCATTTGCACATGACACTATCAATTCGATCTACAACAGAATGATCCAAGAATGTATCAGTCTTTTGTTTCATGATATTGCATCAGATTTTCGTATCAGTTGAACACCAATACAGCAAACACATCTGCAGATTTGCTGTGATACTATTTCCAAGATGACTCCCATACGATTTCCCATATGTTTTCCTAGGTCCATCCCATGCCCAAAATGTTCTACCCGCTTTATCATTTTCTAGGGCATACCATCTGATTCGCGGTCGGAAGAATTTAATGTTTATCTCATTTTCTCGCATTTAAGGTTGCTTGGGCGTTTGGTGCCGTACAATGTGGGGGGCACTGTGGGGACTATCTATCATGCGATCAGTCTTTATTTGAATTTTATTGATATACGCATATTATAATG
>NC_046659.1:153674336-153701829 GCF_010883055.1 Belonocnema kinseyi
TTTCTTTTTTGCAAAGTGATCTAGTATATTTTCTTTCGATAATATCAAATTTTCAGAACTGCCTGTGATTTTTTTAAAAAGCGCCCAAGCCACCTTAAGAATGAAGAATGACTTACAGTGAAATATGTGAAATGTGAAATGGGATGGATTCGCTGATTTGCATTAAAGGAGGAATTCAGCGATTCGCATATGGTTAGTAGTGCATGAGTGCTATGGCGAATGTCGATGACTGAAGCGATTGTAAATTGTAAATTGTAAATTGTAAAACGAGGGTTTGCCAGCTTAGCTCGTGAATCACGCTTCCCGTGACCTGTGCTGTTCTCGATGACGCTGGTGCTGTTCAATGCAGTTCTTGTAAGATACGGATGGGACCCAGGAACACCCACCGTGACCCTGCATACAAATGCCATGTTCCTCCTGACAGATCAGAGGTCCTGGCTCGCTTTCCCACAGGCACTGTTTTCCTCCAGCTTTCTCCAAAACTGTCCCCTTCCACTGGAATGGTGTGAAGACAATCTGCGACAAGGAGAGATTAGGACATTATATTATACATTCCCCAAAATATCATTTCAAACGTGACCCTACAATGGTATTCTGTAAAAACTATTTCTTAAATTGAGGGGATGAATCATGATTGATGATATTTTCATCTTCAAAATGTGGTCATCTATGATCCTCTACTGGTGGAAGTAGAATCGTCGAAAAAGATCGATGATAGGGATTTTCTGTCCCTTACAATATAGGGTGGTTCAAAAAACAACTTCTAAAAAGTTACGGTGCACCTTGATTTTTTTTTTGCTTAAATATGAAAAAAGATTATTATGCAGATTTGAAGCGAACCAAAGAATACTACTGCAATCTGGTGCATATGCGCTAAAATTCGATGCAATATTGTATTCTCGTACAAATTCCATTCTATACTTTATAATCCTTTGTAATCTCATGCAATCTCAAAGTAGTTTCATTTAATCTATGCAAAATTTCGAGCGATCATTATTAAATTTTTGCCCACCCCATGTTCTAATTGCAAACCCATGCACTACTTGCAAACCTATGAATCACTTGAAATCCCACAAACTGTTTGCAACCTTTAATTTCCCCCTCCATTAATCAAATTTAATTTAAAGCGCATTATTTTCAAGTTGAGTTTGCATCCAAAGAAATTAGTGTTCAACCACGAGTGGTTCACTTGACCAGATTCCTACCTTACCGACACTTTTTTTCTAACTTATTTTCACACGAAGCGCCACATCGAGTTGAAATTTTGGAATAATAAATAAGAAGCAATAAGAAAGCTGGATCTGGTCCTAAATTTTAATAATGATGAAAAAAGGAAAAAAAAATTATTTGCAAAAAAAAATACTTTTTTCATACTTATTGAAATTTAGGACTAGGCCCACCTTTCTTAGAGCTTCTTATTTATTATCCCAAATTTTCAACACGATGTAGCGCTTCGTGTGAAAATAAGCAGCCCCATGTCAATATTTGTCATGAGAGTTGACGGTGGCCGTGTGGCGGCGCCAGCTATGCAGTTGGCCTAGAATTCAAATATTGCACAGCGAAAGTATTGAAAAAAATGTTTTTGAAATAAAAATAATTTTCTAATAAGTTGTTCTGGGTAAAAGATAATAATCTTTAAGATTTTGTATTACATTCTGAATAAAAAATAATTAGCGAAAATCGTAAAATTCACTGCTCTTAGATGTAAATCCCAATGCATTTCTACTAACAGCGAAAAATCATTATTCATGCGCAATAAAATTAAACATATAATTATTTGTGTAATTTTTAAATATTCGAAAAGAAAATAATCTAAATTTAATAAAAAATTTTATTATATTATATGATGTATATAAGTAATATTTATTTTATTTATTAATGTAAATTCATTTTGGATTTTTAAATATTTTAATAAACAAATGATGTGTTTCCATTAATACAATGTGCTTCCTTATTTATTAATATCATATGTTAATTATAACTAATTTTGAAAAAGGAGTCGAGCTAAACTTTTGAAAATAATATTTCGGGTTTTCTTTATTTGACAATAACAATTTAGAGTTAAATGTTTTCCTTTTTTTCTGTAGGTAAAAGTTGCAATTCTTATTTAATTGTAATGCTGTATCACTTATTGTATTCTTTAAAATATTTTCTGCAAATTTCATTAGTAGTTTTTATTTGTTTTTAATTATTTATAAAAACCTATTGTTTACAAAAATAACGATTTTATAATCCCTAAATAAAATTTTTTTATCTAAAAAAAAATATTAACATTAATTAATTAAATTAAATTTTGTTGATAATGTGTAATTTTAGTTCTCCAAATTTTTATAATTATCAAATTAAAGTTTTTTTAAAAATCTTTTTAATATATCTGAACGTTCTAAATGTCTTTTAAAATTTTTCCAATTTTTCTTAAAATGTTTCGAAGACATCCAAATTGGCCTTCAAGACTCCTAGATTATTTTTCGAAATTTTTTTCGAACTACTTTGAAATCTTTTCAATTTTCATTTTTTTAAAATCACTTCTTCAAAATAAATAAATCATTGAAAATGTTAACAGGAATCTTGAGACAATTTTATTGTTCTCCTAAAACCTTTAAAAATTCTTAAAAGGCTTCTCATTTTTTGTTCTAAATCATCAAAAATGTACATTTCGTTTTAATTTTTTCGGAATCTTCTCAAGATTTCAATTATTTTAGATTCTTTTCAAAACTACTGAAACTTCTACAAATAAAAAAAAATTTAGTCCGAAAAAATTGTTTTAAATCTTTCAGATTTTTTTCGACATATTTTAAAATCTTCAAAACTTAAAATTAACCTTTTAAAATAAAATCTGAATAATTTTGAGTCTTCCAAAAGTATTATTGTCCGTTTGGTATCATAATTTAAAAAAAAAATATATATATATAAAATTTAAAAATAGAAAATTATAAAATTTAAAAAAGGTATCTTCAGTAAATTATTCTGTAAAAGACATAATTTACACATTTAGAATGAAAATAAACATTTATTAATCATTCTTTTCTGTAGATTTGATTAAAATATTTATGATCAATAACTCAATACCTAAATGCACTGATAGACGAGAATAAATTAATATAAAATGGAAAAAATAGCAATTTGTAAATTATTTTGAAAACTTGCTTCCCATGTTGCGATTTCTTATTTAGAATAATATCCTTTAGTTCATGTTCATGTCCTAAATCTTAAGCTAAATTTCATGAAAAAAGTTATGCCGAAAAGCAATTTTTAAAATGAATTCCTTAAAATTAATTAAATTTCTTTAAAATTTATTATTTTAGTTCATTTTTTTAAACTTAAAAATATATTAAGATATCATTTTTTTATTATCTAAAGCAAGAAGACGTTGATTTGGATTATATTAAATAATGCCCAGTATTCACAGTTAATATTTACAATAAAATAATATTTTTTAAAAAAGAAAAACTTTAACAACAAAACGATATGCCTATACACTATATGTAACACCGTTGCCACACCACTGAAGTTTGATAACGTGCCTTAAAGTATCATTTGCCATTATTTAACAATATTTTGATCATTTGGTGCTTTGGAAAATTTAATTTCGCTAGCTTTGTCCTGCTCCCGATTACTTTTTTATCCCGATTTACAATCAAAACAAACGCACTTCATGATTTTTGTTCAAAATTTCAACACTGCGGATATTTGATCTAAAAGCAGTTTTTCAGTTTTTTTTCGCTTGGAAAATGGAAAATTTCTAAAAGATCACTCAAAACATTCAAAAATTATTTAACACTGTCAGCAAATTACTTTTAATGTGTTATTAAATTCAACGTTATTATTTTGTCATGCATTTGGAACGATCATAGGCCAACTGCATAGCTGGCGCCGCCACACGGCCACCGTCAACACATTGTACATTTTCAGTTAGAAAATAAAAAAAGTGCCGGTAAAGTAGGCATTTGGTCACGTGATCCACTCACCACATGGCCTTAACACAAACCAAATAACAAAAAAAAGATTTTTAAACGAAATGCATGAATTTTTAACAAAATAGTTAAATTTTTAACCAGAGAAATGAATCTTCAACAAAAATGAAAAATCTTTAACCAACAAAATTAATTTTCGACCAAAAAGATGAATCTTCAACCAGAGCAATTAACTTTCTACAGAAAAGATCAATTTTCAACATTAAATGGAATAGTTACATTTAAAGTTTAAAAAAAATCAATTTGTAACCATAAAAAACTGGTTTTTAATAAAATTGTTAAATTTTCAACCAGAAAAATTAATTTTGAAACGAAAAGATCATTTTTTCCATCAAGAAGATTAATATTCTACTACAGAAGACGAATTTTCAAAAAATGTATGAATTTCCAATCCAGTTATTGAATTTTCAGCTGAAGAAGATACATTTTTAACCAAACACAGAGTAGTAACATTTTTATGAAAAAATTAATTCTTAAAAAAAGAAAGGGATTTTCAACAACAACAAAATTCCATTTTTAACCTAGGAAATGAAATTTAAAAAAAGACGAGTTTAATAAAAAAAATACATAAATTTTCAACAAAAAAAGATAAATTTTCAACCTAAAAAGAAACAGTCACATTTTCTGATTAAAAAAAAAAACAAAATGATTTTTTATTATGAAAAGACGAACTTTCAGCAAAATAGAGCCAAGAAGATTAATTTGTTTCCACAAAAGACCAAATTTTCAACCAAATTTATGCAGTTAAATTAAAAAAAAAAACAATTATTTTCAACTGAAATAAAAGGTTTTCAAACAAAGCAGTTTTAATGTTAGAAAAGTCATTTTTTTGTTTGAAGATTTTTCATTTTAATTAAAGTTGACAATTTAATTTTAAATGAAAGTTTATACTATTTCAGTTGAAGAGTCAATTTTATTTGAGTTTGAGAGATTTTAGTGGAAAATTCATCTCCTTTGTACAAAATTTCACTAGTTTGTTCAAAATTCTCCCTGCTTTTTTTAAATTAATTGTATATATAACTAGTTTAGTTTTGTGAAAAGTTGGTTCTTATAATTTAAAAATTGAACTGTTTATTTTAAAATGTTTCTTTTTGAGCTGAAAAATTAATCTTCTTGGCTGTAAAATTAAACTATTTTTTTATTTACTTCAACTTTGTTAATATTTTTTGTTGTTGTGAAAAATTACATTTTTTAACTAAAAATTTAAGAATTTGGTCAAAATTTCAAATGTTGAAGAAAATTCATTTCTTTGGCTTTAAATAATATTACGTTATAAAAACTATTTCATTTTTGGCCAAAAATCTATCTTTTTTAGTTTAAAAATTCAAATATCTATTTGGAAATTTATGTAATTTGTAGAAAATGTATCTTTTTTGGTATAAAATTAATCTTTTTGCTGGTTTCGAAATTCATCTTTCTGGTTGAAAATTTATATGTTTGGGTTGAAAAGTTTTTTGGAAACTTATCTGTTTTCATCAACTTTATTAAAATTTGTTCTTGGTTGAAAATTCAACTATTTAGTACAAAGTTGACGTATTTTGTTAAAAATTCGTATTTTTAGTAGAAATTTTTTTTCTCATTTTTTAATATTCATCTGTCTGAAAAATTCAAAAATTTAGTAGAAAATGTAATGTTTGATATAAAATGCAACTTTTTTCTAGAATATTTGTTCTAATTTTCATTAAAACTTAATCTTTTGTTATACAAATTTAACTATTTTATTTTTGTTTCAAAACTGATCCTTTTTAGTTCAAAAAATCCTTTACCTGGTTAGAGATTCATGTAATTTTTTGAAAAATCGTCTTTTCGGGTAAAACAAAAATGTGTCTAACTCGAAAAGACGATTTTCGTTCAAAATTAGTCTTTTTTATAGAAAATCAATCTTCTAGTTTAAAAAATCAATTACTTAGTTCAAAGTTGATGTATTTAGTTGAAAATTCGTCTTTTTGGCTTGAAAATTTAACATTTTGAATGAAAAACCATAAAAGATGAATTCTCAAGAAACAATGTAATAGTTGATATTTGAAAGAACGTAAGATTTTCATTTTTGAGCAAAAACAGTTTAATTGGTCGAAAAAACATATTTTTCTACAAAACATTTGAATCCTCAACCAAAACAAATATATTTTGAAAATTGAACTCTCAGTGAAAATTTTCAACGGTTTAGTAGAAAACAAGGTTGAAAATGAAGTTGTTTTGGTTGAGAATTCAAGTGGTATGTAGAAAATTAATGTTTTTTCGATCAATTAAACTTTTTTTTTATTTAAAATAAAAATCTTATGTTGCTTCAAATATCAACTATTACATTATTTATTGAGAATTCTTATTTTTTGGGTTGAATTTTTGAACTACTTGCTAATTCATGATAAGCAGTAAGATTTGACTAAATAGAACTCAGATTAAAAAGCATAGAGGTGATCGTGGATTGATGAAGAGGTTAAAAAGGATTGATGGGAAAATTTTAATATATATTTCTCGTCAGAAAAGATGATTTACTTCCTGTTGAAAAAGCCGCGGAGCATACCATAAAATGGAATACTCACTTTGCATTTACAGCCTTCTCGATAGAGCTGTCTGAAGCCTTTACGTTGGCGTTTGGTCGTTTTTGCCCAAGGCATCGAGAGGTCACAAATCGATATGAAAGGCTTTCCGGATCTCATACTACCACTTACAACGTAGGTCATGTTTAAATTCAGAGTGACACCACACATCCCATCAGTTGACGGAGTCCACAGTTCGTCTTCTAAGATCATATTGTGTTCTGGATTGCTCTAAACAATTTTAAATTCAACAAATTTTTCAATATATCGATCAATGTCTATCGAATCTTCTAGATTTCTTTAACCACACCAAACTCTCGGTTTAGTAACAGCCCATATTATTGCATAATATTGCGCAATATACTCGACTGAGTACACGCGGGCTGCGGCCCTTCCGAGGTGACAGTCGCAACCATTTCTCGCCTCTTAAGCTAAAAAACTTCGTGGGGCAGCATTTCTAGGAATGTCTAAACCGCAGGGGCGCACACTCCCTCCGCCACTGGGGTAGCGACGGGCTATTTTCTTATAAAAAAAAAACGTTTTTTCTTCATTTTAGCTTAAAATCATGAATTGTTTAGTATTATTTTGAGAGAAATCTACATTTTCTAGTCCATCTCACTCAAACCCACCCAACCTCTTGAGTACCCCCCCCCCCCCCCCCCCCCAGTTGGGGTAGCAACCGCTACTTTTCATACATGGTTTGTGCGTCCCTGCTAATCCGCGGGTTACTAAAACGCGGTTCTGGTGTATTTCGAAACTTTCCTATTGAGAATTTTACTAACCTTGAAGACTCTTTTTACTTTCACCCTGTAGAGATTTTCAAATTCGCCTTCTTCCAAGTCTTTCACTTTAATGACAGCAACTGAAGCATATTAAAACAATATATGATAATAGTATTATTAACATTACATTAAACTATTTATGTAATTTAAAATATAATTCTATCTGAATTCTATAAGCTTAAATTAAAATTTTTAATTTAATTATCTACCAAAATCTGCCTTGCAGAATTTCGTCTGAGGATGTGCAGGTGCACATGAGCAAGCTTCTAATTTGTCCACTGTTAAGGAAAGGAAAGCCACCAGCAGAAAGCTTATGTAAGGCGTTGGCCACCGCATCTGAAAACAGAAACAAAAAAATTCGGTTGAATTTTCAAACAAATTGTTGAATTTTCAACCTAAAAAGATTAATTTCCAACTAAATGATGGATCTTTTAAACAAAAACAAAAAACTTCAAACAAAAACACTGTAGTTGAATTATGAAGAGTTTATTTTTAACTAAGCATGCTGAGTTTTCTCATAAAAATTATCAATTTTTGAACCAAAATAATAAGTTTTGTTCTATCCATAACAGTTTAATTTTCAACCAGGAAAGATGAGTTGGAAACAACAAAATTAAAGTTTCAGTTTTAAAAGTTCTATTTTTACCAAAAAAAAATTAATTTTTAAGGAAAAGGTTAAATTTTCCAGTAAACCATTTGCAACTAAAATTAAAAATCTTTAACCCGAAAAATGAATATTTGAGAAACTTTTCACTAAGTGGTTGAATTAAGAATTTTCTACTAGAAAAGATAAATTTTAATTTTAAAATGTAATAGTTGAATTTTCAATGAAAGAAAAAACGAATTTTTAAAGAAATCGTTTTATTCTCAGCCACAGAGTTAAATCTTCAATCAAGAAAATATTTTATGTAACAAACTTGTTTTAATTTAAAAATTAATTTTCAGCAAAAGAAAAAGTTTTCAACAATATAGTAAAATTTTCAAACAAATAGTAGAAATTTAAACAAAAATAAATGAATTCTGAACTAAAAATACTTTTTAATTTAAAACAGTTTATTTTCAATCAAAAAAATGAGATTTTCTTATAGGATTCTATCAATGCAAATCACATTTAAGCAAAAAATGGTCACATTTTTCAATTAAAAATATAATTTTTTAAACAAAACTAGAATAGCTTCGTTTCCAATTTAGAAAGTTAATACCCCCCCCCCCCCGCCCCCTACAAACCGAATATTTAATAAAATAGGTACATTTCCAACCCAATTTCGATTTTAAAAAAAAGCAATTTCAACAAAATACACAAATTTTCAACTAAGAAAGACAAATTTTTACCAAAAATAAAATACTTAAATTTTCAGTCAAAAAAAATTTCATTTAAAAAATATTCAACCAGAAAACTGAATTTTTAATGAAGTAGTTCAACTTTCAACCAAGTAGTCAAACTATGAATTTTTAAATAAAAACGATAAAATTTTTATTAAAAATGGAAGAAGTAAATTTTTAGTTAAAAAAATTAATTTAAAAACAAAAAAAAACTTTTTATAAAAGATGACATAGTTACATTTTATAATTTAAAAAAAACTAACTTGTTACCCCCAAAAGAAACAATGAATTTTCAACCAAATAGTTCAGTCTTTAATCAAATATTAGAATTTTTAACCAAAAGAAATCATTTCTGAAACGAAAATATAATAGTAAATGTTTCAATTAAAAATCATTATGTTTTAGCTAAATATAGTTGAATTTTTTTGTAGGTTTCTGTTCATTCTGTTCGCATTTAAGCAACAAATTGTTCATTTGCGGCTCAAACAGATAATTTTTCAAACAAACATGGAATAGTTACATTATCTATAAAAAATTAATTTATCACCCCCAAAAAACAAAAAATTGAACGAAATAGTTCAATTTTGTACTAAGAATAAAAAACGTTCACCGAAAATGGAATAATTAAATTTTCAGTTTAATAAGTCCATGTTTAACAAAAAATATTTTTTTTTAAGAAGATATTTACATTTTCAATCGAACTATTTTTAAAGGAAGTTAAAATCTGCAACCAGAATACTGAATTTTCAACCGAATAAATCAACTTTTAAACACGCAATTAAATTATAAACTTTCAACTAAAAATGGAATAGTAAAATTTTGAGTTAAAAAGGTTAGTATTCAAACAATAAAATTCAACAATATAGTTAAATTTTCATGTAAAATTAATTAATTTTTAAGCAAAAGAGACGAATTTTTAATCATATAGTTGAATTTTCAAACCAAAAAGACCAATTTGTTACTAAAAGAAAACAATTTTGAGTCCAAAAGAATTAATTTTCCTATGCATAACTGTTAAATTTTGTACAACAAAATTTAATTTTCAAACAGATAGTATAATTTAATAACCACATGAGGTAAATCTTTAACAATAAACTAAATTTGTTAACAACGTATTTCATACAAGTAGTTAGATTTTAAATTAAAAAATATGATCTCTCAACGTAAAACATAATTGTTGATATTTCAAGCAAACAAGATTTTAATTTTTAATTCCACCAAAAACAACGAAAAAAAAGTTGAATCAGCAAATAAAAGTCTAAAACAGACTACATTGTTGTCAAACATTTGCATTTTTAACCGAAAAGATGAAATTTCTACCCAAAAATGATTTTTAAGAGAAAAAAAAGAATTTTCAACAAACTAGATAAATTGATTAAACAAAATTTTTTAAACTAAGTAGTTGTATTTTTAACCTATCTGAAAAATTTTAAAGTCAAAAAGATGAATTTTTCAAAAGACAGTTGAATTTTCAAAAAAAAAAGGTTAAATTTGTCACAAATAAGTTTATTTTTAACCAAGAAAGATAACTTTTCTATCGTAAAATATGCATTTTTAATCCAAAAGGACGAATTTTTATACAAAAACAATAATCTATAAGTAACATATTGAATTCAATGTGAAAAGCTTTAAATTTCGAAGATTTCAAGTTGAACTTTAAAACAACAAATATTTTCGACAAAAAATAAACCAAAATAGATGAATTTACAGCCAAATAGTTGATCTTATGAATAAAAATGTCTATTTCTGTTCTAAAGCACTAAGATAATCTTAAATGGGTGAAACTTAGAAATCTTGATGATTTTAAGTCTTTGAATTTTCATGATTCATTCCATTTTTTCAAATACTAATTTCCAGTGCAAAAGCCCTAACGTAAAAGATGTACACTATTTTTAATAATATACTATAGAGAAATTTAAAGTTTTGACTTAACGACGGAAGAGTACTTCAAAATAATTTTTCTCAAATCACATATGGTTTTCTATGATTTTTCTTATTAAAAAGGGCAACTTGTCGGTTTCATTTTCAAAATTTCAAATTAAAGATATGCAAACAATTTTTGGTAAAAAAAAAAACAATCAGGTTTTCCACAACAATGATTGCGAGATTTTCGAGATATTTCGTTAAACCACTTTTTTTAGATAGATAACTGATTTTAATTATAAGTATACTAATGATAAATTAAAATGATAGATAATTAAATATTCTGCCATGCTAAGGAGCAATAACAGAAACGATTATCAATGCTTGACCAGGTATAACAAAAATGTTGAATACAGCCAATTGACTAATTTCGTGATATTTTTGCCTTTAAGAATATTCAATTGAATGTGTAAAGTTTATTTAAAATAGAAAATCTTTCTTTATATTTAGAAATTATTGCTGTCAAATACTGTGGAATTTTTTTCTATTTACTCTATGGCGATTCCCCCTACAGACAATTGCAAAATCTGTTTATTTTCCCTTATCTCCAACTGTAATTCACTTTCACTATTTTGCCAGGGTTATTAAATTCCTTATAAGTTAATACAGTCCTGTAATTTCTCATACTGGTGTTTACAGTACGTTTCTGGCTTAGCTACTGGTTAGATTGCAGAGTTTGAGTTTCCCTAGAAAGCGGAATTTTCTACTAGCGAATTGTGCTTATGCTTACCTATAAAAGTACATAGACTAAATCACAGCCTAGCTTGTCTGATTTGTTCTCAGAAATTTCTCCTCATTGTGTATTTTACCTTCTCTCTAGTTTGAAAAATTGAAGACCAAAAAATAAACAATGAATTTCAAAGAAACGGAATACTCAGACATTATTTAAATGCAAATTTTCAGATTTAAGGTTCACTCTGTCCTCGACTTTGTCATTTCTCAAGTCTGTTGAAAATTTATTTACATTTAAACACGGTCATGCATATTTCAAGAGTGATCCCATTTCACGAAAATACAGAGCAGAATATAGAAACATCCTAAAACGTTACAATGTCGAAAATTACATCCAAAATGTTCAGTTGAGTCATTAAAGAAAATTGAAAATTTCGGTCTAGAAATTCAGAATTCAAAATTAGGGTAAAATTTCAAATCAGTAAATCGGACATTATAATCTGAAGCCAAAATCTACCTCGAAGAAAGAGTATCTGCTCGGTTCTGTATTTGGGCGAACCTAACGAGTAAACGAAAAAGAAATTATATCAAAATCCGTTAAAAATTGAACTGCCGAGCGTTTTTTGTCCAAAATTTGGATTGCATATTTAAAAATGTACATCTTATAGAATATTGTATAAAAAATAGAGACTTCACAAAAATTTGTTTCTTTATACTCCAAATGGTTACCTATTCCTATATTTTAAATCAAACTGGGAAAAAAATAAAAATTCTTTATTTGCAACGACCCTGTTCCATCATGTCAGGATGATTAATCTATTCTTCGGAATGTAAATGAAAATGCAATACAAGAGGCGAAATCGAATAAAAAATCGCAATGGAATATAAAAAAGGCTATCAAATTCAAACACCGTTCCAATTTGGTTCATGCAAAGTGACTTTAATTTGCATAACTGACTCAAAACGTGCCATTCATTCTCACTTCGTTCTAGTCGCAATGACACCATTAAAGACTTTTGAGTGACAATTTATAAAACAATTACAAGCTGTTCAATCTTCATAAAATTCGTGACGAATTTCAGGCAATAAAATCAAACAGGAATTGATTAATGTTTATTATTGTACCGGAAATTGTATATTGCATCAGAAACATAAAGAGTGTATCAGTCTAAATTTAAGAAGTAATTCATTACGTCATACGGTCACATAAAAATAAAAACAGAACCATAGTTACAGTTATTTAGTAATATAAAAAAATAGGAGAAATAATAATTTCATAAAATGACATAAATTGTACCTGCGTGGAACAAAGTGAATTAATCAAAACATTTTTTTTAAGACTGAAAGATCATTTAAAACAATTACAACATTGAGAAATCATGTTAAAATGGAAATTCCAATCAATTATAAGTTATGATAAAAACATGAACATTGTATGAAAAAAAGAAATTACACCTGAAGATTACATGGAGACAGTATTTTATGATTTACAAGAATGTAGTAATAATACTTTATTGAAATTCCCAACTTCACAATTTCTTTTGTGTTCAGCAATTGTAGTTTCAAATCTCCTGCCAGTTTCACCTTTGTAAACTTTATTTAAACATTTGCATTTTATCAAATAAATAACACCAAAGTTTCACTGATATCACTGTCTTTTTTCTTTAATAAATAATTATCTAAAGTATTCGTGTTTTTAAAATAAACATTGATATTGAATTCTAGAACATGTTCAGATGTTGGACAGGATTGTATCAATTGTAGATTGTGATAAGTAATTGAAATTGTTGATTGCTGGTCAAAATATCAATGACCAGTTATTCTAAAAATAAAATAATAAAAGCTATTGAACCAGTAACCAACATTGTTTATTCATTATCACCATCTACAATCAATATAAAATTTTTTACTGAACATCTTAAACGTTCAGATAGACCAGGAATGTACTATAAAACAACTTTTAAATTAAATTTATCATAAGTATCAATCTATTTGTTTTTCTCAAAATTGCTATTCTTCGACTCAATGATAAGCCGTTGATAAAGGGGTTTTTTTATTGGTAACTAATGTTCTAATATTATTAGATTGAAAACTGAAATAATGATTAAATTCCAAGAATGTTGTAACAAACCTGTACTGAAATTCCAAACTTCAAAATATCTTTTATGTTCAGCCATTTCAATTTCAAATCTCCTGTCAGTTTCACTTGTGTAAACTTTATTGAGACATTTGCATTTTACACAATAAATAACATCAGAAAATTTTTCAATGCTATAAGTGTGTTTCTTTTTCAATAAATAATTATCTTAAGTATGTGTGTTTTAAAAATAAACATTGATATTGAATTCAAGGAAATGATCAGTACTGATCAGTAATCAATATCGTTTATTACTTATCACCATCTGCAATTGACATTAAATCTTGTGATGAACATCTTCAACGTTCAGAGACCTAGAATGTACTATAGAGTAACTTTTAAATTAAATTTATTTTAGGTTTCAATCCATTTATTTTTCTGACTAGTGCTATCATGAAGCTCATTAATAGATTCAGTAAAACTGTCACTTGTTCAATTTCCATACATTGTCGGTCAAAGATTGGTCGGATTTGGATGTCCCTCTTTTTTAGGGTAGTAATTTCTGCTGGTTAACTGAGTGACATAATGGCGCTTGCGATTAGTTTGATGTGATTCTTGTCTCTAGATAAATATAGAATAGAGAAAATTAATGTCGTCATGTCGAGAGTTAATGTTTTACGAGAACAGATATCAAGATCTTGCTAGATATCTTTACAGCTTACAAACAAACAGGCACGCGACACTCCTGACAACCTACGTACACTGGATTATCAACACCTACTCACAACTTTATTGTTGTTATTTCCTTGTTGAATAATTAATCATGCTAAGGAATTTTATTGCCGGAATGCCAAACATTTGTTCCAGTTCCAGAATTTTATTGCGAAATCCTTTTTATGTTCAAGAACCGCTTCCTTGCGCTCTATTTTTTACATAATCGATTTTTCAAAATTTAAAGTCCTCAAACTCCTCGATTAAAACCATTTCAAAAATGTTTATTAAACCCACAACATTGTTAAAAGAGAATATGTTTAGTTTTTTATAACAAATATATTTAAAGAATGCTTCTATCTAATTGAAATTTGAAATTTGAAGTCTCTAAAATTGAAACATTGTTTATTCAAAACATGAAGGTAAAAAATTCCTGAAAATATTCTAATTTGCAAATTGAATCCTTCAAAAGACAATTTAAAAATTCCTAAATTATGATCCTAGTATATGAGTAAGGGCGTTTCTAGTTATAGATTCCTGTTAGTGACATGTTAGCATAAACCTTAAATCAAAAGAATAAATTTTTAACATTGTAGTTTAACTTTTAACCAAAGAGATAAACTTTCAACTGAAAATATGAATGTTCAACCAAAGAAAAATTATTTCTGAACAGAGAGATTCAACCAAATCTTTTAAACAAAATAGTTGAATGCTCAAACAGTGAAGAATAATTTCCAAATAAAAAGTTAAATTTTTATTTAAAAAAATAAAATTTCTACTAAAACAGATGACTTTTTAATACAAAAAGACAAACTTTTATTAAATAGTTGATTTTCCTGTTAAAAAATATTTGAGTTGACTTTGCATGATCAAAATATGAATTTTTAAACAAGAAATAAGTTTCAACAGAAATAATTGAATTTTTAATCCAAAAAGACGAATTTTTAACCAAAATGGATGATTTTTTTAACAAAATTGTTGAATTCTCTAACAAATAGTAGCATTTTTATCAAAAAAAGATGAAATTTCTCTTAAACCATGTGAATTTTTATTAATAAAAAAATTTCCAATAAATAGTTCAATTTTCATCCAAAAATATTTCCAGATGACTTTTCAAGATTAAACATATGGATTTTGTAACAAAAAAGAAGTTTGTACGAAAAAAAAACGAATTTTCAATGAAAGATACATATTTTTTTAACCAAAAAGGATGGATTTCTAACAAAATAGTTTAATTCTTGACCAAATAGTTGCATTTTTATCCCAAAAAGATGAAGTTTGTACTAAACCAGATTAATTTTTAAGAAAAAACAATATATTTTTTTTACGTTGAACTTTCATCCAAAACAAATTTCAGTTTATTTTTTAACGCTGAAATACAAATTTTAAACAAAAAGTAATACCTTTTTACCAAAATTATTTAATCTTAAACCAAAAAGATTCATTTTTATCCAAGAAAGATGAAATTAAAACCAACGAATTTTTAATTAAAAAAAAATAGTTGAATTTTCATCTAGAAAATATTTTAGTTTTCTTTTCAACGCCAAAATATTAAATTTAAAGAAAAATTACATTTGTCTAAAATAGTTAAATTTTCAACAAAACAGCAGAATGCTTAACCAAAAAGTATGATTTTTCAACAAAATTGTTGAATTTTCAACCAAATACTTTCATTTTTATCCAAGAAAGACGCAATTTTTGCTAAAGCAAGTGAATCTTTAAAATGCAAAAAACAAATGTGAAAAAAGAGTTGAATTTTTATTAAAAAAAGATTTCAATTGACTTTTCAACACAAAAATACTAATTTAAAAAAAAAATTCTAAGAAACAGCTGAATTTTTAACAAAAAAGTTGCATTTCAACCCCAAAAAGAGATTCAATATTTCTACTAAAAAGATAAACTTTTAAGCCAAATAAGACAAATTTGTAGAAAATATAGTTCTCATCCAAAAAATATTTCAATTGACTAATCAGCAACAAAATATGAATTTTAAACAGAATGTTTATGTTCTACGAAAACAGATACATTTTCAACCCTAAAAGACGAATTTTTAACAAACGGGTTGAATTTTAAACCAAACAGGATATCTTTTTAAGCAAATCGTTAAATTTTTTACCAAATATAATGAAATTCGTCATTAAAAAGATAATCTTCAGGAGAACGTTTTTGCGAATTTTCAAAAATTATGTGCATCAGTGAAGAACCCCCTCCTTCCATAGAAAATGGTTAAAAATGTTTCGACCCCCTCCCCTGAGCTATTACGTAATATAAGTACGCTCCCTAACCACTTTCGAGGTTATACTTTAGCTTGCCCTTGTATTTTATAATGCTTCATATAGTTATGAGGAAAACAAGGATGATTTATTGCTTCCTTACGGATAAAAAATTCCTTTCGTTATTTATTTCATGCGCAAAAGATACAAGGACAGATCAAAACATAACCTTGATAATGTTTAGAAGTTTCAGAAGCTTAGTACGGAAATGAACCACTTGAGCTGTGGAATGGTCTCGATGCCGGTAACATGTCGGTAGCAGAAATCTATAATTGGAAACCCCCATATTAACCTATTGATCCTGATAACTTGAATAATTTGACATTGAAAAATTGAGAACTGTTTATCTTCAATTTTGGAACAGATGTTGTTTAATTAATTTTCGTTTGATCCACGTTAAGTAGAAACAAATAAAAAACAGTTTAAAATGACGGAAGATTCGAAAATCACAACCCTGTATTTATTGCATCAGTAAAAATTAATCGGAATCCCACATAAAGTATAGGAAATTTTTTTTTCTTAGTGCGGAAAACCAGCAATGAATGGAAGATTGGTTATCAAAAGTCTGCGCTCTAATAAACCCTCCTCTTTACGCGTAAAGGAATTTTATAGTTTGCTTCTCTCCCTGTATATCTGAATACGGAAGCAAGTTATTTATTTTTTATTCTTCTCTCTTGACTTTAAAAGAGAAAATCTGATGTTTGAAGAAGCGATACGAGGATGGGTATAATGATACAAATACGCCCACGCCTTGGTAGTAAAATGTCGATTCTCAGATCACACGTAGCTGATACGCTCTTCATTCTTCACGCATCATCATCCAGCACAGATTAATTGCATGATGTCATAACTTCGCCTTCGGTATTCACTCTTTTTTTTTACTTTTATTTCTTTATCATCATCCACTTTCCATTTCTCTATTTATGTTGCACTTTGCTTTCATCCTGATTCTTTTTTTTTAATAATACGAGATGCGTAAATATTTCGACGTACTATGACGCACCTGATGGCAATGCTCCTTAACGCGAATCCTGTATTCAGTTTAGGGAGAATGATTCATCAGGAATTTCAGATTCACTTGTTGTTTCGGCTTGATTGCCAAAGAGGTGAAGAAAAGACTATTTTAAGAATTGAGACATCAAGACAATACGGGCCACTGAATTTTTATTTTAAAAATCCTAGGCAATTGTTTGGAAATTTTAGTCAATTTATTAAAAATAAATTTCAACTAAATACAGAATTCATAGCTTAAAATGATCACAAATTAGGGGAAATATGGTACACTATAAAAATATCAAACTAATATCAAAATAATATTTTCTGCCAAAAAAGATGAATGTTCAGCAGAAGAGTTTAGTTTTCAAGCTAAAATGTTCAATGTTTTCGAAATACGACAGAAATTTTGAAACGAAATAGTCGAATTTTCAACTGACAAAGATGAATTTTTAAACGAACAAGATTGAAGTTTCACCACAAATCTATTTTCGACCAAATAGTTTAACTTGCAAGCTAGAAAGTAGAATTTTTAGAAAACAATAGAATTTTCATTCTGAAAAGTTCAATTTAAAAAAAGGTAATTTTCAATCAAAAAAAGATTACTTTCATACCAAAAAGATTAATTTTTAATAAAAAGAAATGTATTCTCAACAAAAAATATAATACTTTATATTTTACTCAAAAACGAATTATCAACAAAATAATTCAATTCACCAACAAAGTGATGAATCTTCAACCGAAAAAATGAATTTTTAACAAACTAGTTCCACTTCCAGCCAAGTAGTAGAATTTTTAACCAAAAAGTAATCATTCTCAACAAAATATTTCCATTTACACTAACAAATATTTTTTTTACCGAAAGAGATTAATTTTATACAAAAGAGTTTAGTTTCTTAGCTAAAAAAGCCAAATGCTTTATAAACCCATAAAATTTTAAATCCAAAAAGTTGAATTTAAAAAACAGGTAATTTTCAACTAAAAAAGTCATTTCTACCAAAATAGATGAATTTTTAGCAAAAGTTTTCAGTTTCCAAATTAAAAAATCGATTTTGTTAGAAAACCATTGACTTGGAAAAATAGTAGAGTTCTCAATAAAAATTTTCAAAAAGAAGTAATATTTGAAAAAATTTCAAGCCAAAAAAACGATTTTTTTAAAACTATAGTCGAATTTTCACCAAAAAACTTCATTTTTAACCCAGAACTGACTTATCTACCCAGAAATGGCTTTTCTGCCAAAAAAGATTAATTTTCTATCAAAAACAAAAACAAATTATTTTAAAAATTCTCAAGCCAAAAAGACGATTTTTTAAAAAGTTTAATACACAAGAACGAATTTTCTATCTAAAAAGACAAATCTTCAGCAAAACAGAATTTTCTTACGAAAAATAAAAGTTTTTAACAAAATACTTGAATATCGAACAACATAATTTAAATTTTTCACAAAATAGTTGAATTTCTGGCCAAATACTTGATTTTACAACCTATAATACAGATCAGATTTCGACTAAATATTCAAATTTTTAAACATAAAGATTAAAGTTCAACAAATTCCAGTTAAATTTTAAACCAATTAGTTGAATATTCAAGAACAAAAGACGATTTTTTTAAAAAGATAGCTGAATTTTCAAAAAAAAGTTCATTTTTGAGTAAAAAAGGTGTCTTTTCTATAAAAAAAAGGTGAAATTTCAATCCAAACCTTCTAAGAAAATAGTTCAATTCTTAAAAAAATAATAAAATTTTCAACTAAATAGTAGAATTTTTAAATAAAGGAGATATTAATTCTTAATCAAAAATATAATAAATAAAATGTTAAACCGTATCGTATTCGACTCTGTTAACAATATTCGTATTCAAGCGAACAAAATACCAATAAAAACAGGAAAAAAAAAATATTCTTCAAAAAAAAGGGTGGAAAAAGAGGATTTCTTTTAAAAAATAAATAAAATTAGGGGAATACGGGGGAAATTCTGTTAATACTGGGACATTTTGAAAGAAGGAGGGAACAAAAAAGTAATTATGAAAAGACCAAATTAATTTGCTTCCATCTGGAAATTATTATCTTACTAAATATTATTTAAAGGTATTGCATCACGATTCATTATACCTTGGATAGAATTTAATGAGTACCCAACAAAGAAGCATTACTAGCCTAAAATATAACCCAATGTGCATGTCATGAATTCTTGTGGTGCGATAAAGCAATTTGACTTCTAAAGAGAAAGTAGAAAGTGCTCCAGCTTACCGAAGGACTTTAAAATTAAAACATAATATTCAAAATTATCATCCATAAGTTAGTAAACAACATTTTTTTTTAATTTGGTGAAAATTGACATATTTAGTCGATAGATGAACTACTCTGTAAACATTTATTTCTTTGGTCGACAACTTAACATTTTGGTTGAAAATTATTTTTTCTTTTAAAAATTTAACTATCTGGTTGAGTATTTAATCATTTTTTACAGAAAGTTAATCATCTTGGTTAAAAATTGAACTATTTTTTTTAAATGCAACGGTTTTTTAAAGATTTTTTGCATTCATTTGAGACTGAAATTTTGTTGAAATCTCGTAACAGATTTTTCGTTGAAAATTCATCTTTTTATTTGAAAATTTTGAAAACGTATTGTTTGTTCAAATTTTTTTTGTTCCAAATTCCTTTTTCTCCTAATTTAACTACTTTGTTGAAAATTCCTTTTTCTTTGGGTTAGAAAATAATTTTTTATGATAAAAATTTAACTACAGAATTTTTTGATCAAAATTGATCTTTTTTTAGTTCAAAAGTTGATTTATTTTTTATTAAAAAATTATCTGTCTGAAAGAAAATAAATATTTTTGGTAGAAAATTTAACTATTCGGTTGAATTTTTGGTTTTTTGGGTTTTTGGTAAACAGTTAATCCTCGTGGTTCAAAATTCGTCTTCTTTATTGAAAAAATCTGATCTAAATTTTTAATTCAAATCTTTTTTGGTTGAAATAGGTATTAAGTTTTTCGTTGAAAATTAATTTTTTTTTATTTAATATTTTCAAGTGAAAATTTTGGAAATTTATATTTGTTCAAAATTCGAATCCTTAGTTAAAAACTCTTGTTTCTGTTGAATGTTAGTTTTTTAAACTGAAAATTTAACAATTTGACGAACAATTCAACTTTTTTGTAGAAAAATCGTCTTGTTCACTGAAAGATTCAACAGTTTTGTAAAAAATTCACCTGTTTGGTAAAAATGGTTTGTTGTTGTAAATGTTCCAAAATTCGTCTTTTTTTATTGAAAACGACTGTTCTCAATTTTTAATTTATATAATTTTTGGTTGAAATAGGTATTACATTTTTTGTTAAAAACTGATCTTTTTGGTTGAAAATTTTGAAAATTTATTATGTTTGTTAAAAATTAACTTGTTTAGTTGAAAATCCTTTTTTTATTGCTAAAAATTAATTTTTTAAACTGAACATTTAATTATTTGGTAGAAAATTCAACCGTTTCGTAGAAACTTTTTTTGTTGTTGAAAATTAATTTTTTGTAATCAAAATTTAACTAATGAATTTTTGGTTAAAAATTGATCTTATTAGTTCAAAAATTCCACTATCTGGTTGAAAATTTACATAATTTGTTAAAGATTCTTCTTTTTTGGCAGGAAAATTATTACTTTTGGTAGAAAATACATCTTCTTGGTTTTATAATTAAATTCTGTTTTTTAATGTTAAAAATTGGGTTTTGGTTAAATTTAATTGTTTTGGATTAAAAATAAAAATCGTTTTAAATTGAAATATTGTCTGTTTAAAAATCTGTTTAAAAATTTATCTTTTTTGTTGAAAATTCAACTTTTTTGTAAAAAAATTCGTTCTTTTTATTAAAAATAATTTTATTGAATAAAAATTTAACTACGGCATTTTCAGTTAAGAATTGCTCTTTTGTAGTTTAAAAATGTAACTACTTGAATAGAAATTTATGCAATGCATTGTCTTTTTAGGTAGAAAATTCATTTTTTGGTTGGTACTTTAACAATTTATTTAAAAATTTTAAGTGTTTTGTAAAAACATGACTTGAATGTACTTTTTGACTTGAAAACTTAACATTTTGGATGAATTTTTTTTCTGTATTGACTGAAAAATCTTTCTTGGTTGAAAATTCACGGCTCGTTGAAAATTTATTTTTTACTTTAAAATTCTTCTCTTTTAATAAAGATTTCTTTTTTTTTTTTTTGCTTTAAAATGCAATTGTTTGGTTGAAAATAAATCTGTGTTGCTTGAGTTTATGACAACTTTTCTTGAAATTTTTTAAAATAATTTATTTTCAAAGCTCTCAGTAACACAATTTCTAATTTTAGAAATGCTGTAATTTGCTTATGTAAGCCTGACGAAATGGCAAAAAATGATGTCTAAATATGGATTTTAAATAATTATAATTAACCTGACTATTAAAATATAGTTTATCTGACTCGTTAGACTCTTATGACGCATTTTGACCAAATTGACGCGTTATAACTTAACAAACTAATTATATATTAACTACCAAATTAAAAATGAATCATCTTTTCTTTCATCATTGAACTACGATTTTCCATATAAATGACTAAACTATCCGTAAATTTCCTTTGAACCTTTTGCATTGAAAATAACAAAATTGTATGAAATAAGTCTTTAACTGGAAAACATGGAATTTCTGGATTTAATGAGCAGAAAATATTATTTTTATGTTTATGAGAAAGAAAAGGGTCGTCATTTACCAAGAATCGCTCGCAAATTGCAACCTATCTAGAAATTTAAAAAATAAAACGCGTTTCTGCTAGAACTTAATATCAGTCCACTCAGCACGTAGATAGGGTTTAACAACTCCCATACGATGCAGTATTTGCACGCTTCATAATGATCATGATATATATTTCCTTTAATTATATAAGAAATAAATAACTATATTTTTTATTAAAAAGAAGAATTTGTGAAAATTATACTCCATGTCTTTGAGACCGTTCAAAAACTACGTTAAGCTTATTTCTTTTTTAAACCTTTACACGGGTGAAACCTATTTTTCATCATAGTCACAGATAATAATTATTATTGTCTTGCTAAACTGGTCCGTTTAAGCCCCGTAGCACTGCGGTTAAAACCCTACTGTATAGGGAAACTGCAGAAAACCGCCTCCAAAATGTTAGTTTTTTAACAAAAAAAATTACTTTTTAACAAAATAGTGAAATTTTTAATAAGGCATTTCAATTTTCAACGAAATAGTTGAAGTTTTGAGCCCACAAAGATAAATTTTCAACTAGAGGGTCAAATTTTTCATTCAAAAAGATGAATTTTTAACACAACAGTTGGATTTTCCAAATAATATGACTTTTTAACAAAATCGTTACGTTTTCAACTTAAAAAGATCATTTTTCAATTACATAGTTGAATTTTTAACCATGTACTTAAATTTTGCAAAACAACAAAAATAACCAAAAGATCTTCAATAAAAAAAAAACATTTTTTTTAATTTTCAGCCAAAAACTGTTCTACAAAAAAGTATAAATTTTCAATTCAGAGAGAGGAATTCTCTGTACAAAAAGAAGAATTTCCAACAAAGCAGTGGAATTTTCGAAAAAAGATTACTTTGTAACAAAATCGTTGAAGTTCCATCTTACAAAGATGCACTTTCGACCAAATAATTAAACATTTAAGCATAAGAGAGGATCATTTGACAAAATGATCGAATTTTCAATTTAAAAAAATAATGAAATTCATCCAGAAAATTTTTTTCAACCAAATAGTTTGATTTTCGACCCAAAAAGTCAAACTTTTTAGATGATTATCGAATTTCTTTTAGAAAAGTTGAATGTTCATCCAACAAAATTTATTTTTGGATAAGGAAATATTACTTTTTTGATCAAAGATGAGTTTTCAATCCTATAAAAAATGTAACTTCAAGAAAAATAGTAAACTTTTAACCAAACTGTGGAATTTTATGATATATAATAAATGATATGATATAATGAATGATATATAATAAATTCAAAATTTTCGTCCAGAAAAGTTGAATTTAAAATAAAAAGTAAATTTTCAACCAAGAAATATTTCTCCCAAAAAGATGAATTCACAATGGAAAATATAATAGTTGATATTTCAACAACAAATATTCTTATTCTAATAAATGCTCACCAAAAAAATCTTCAACAAATTGGTCGAATTCTTCAGCAAGAAAGTTAAGAGTTCAATTAAAATCAAAAGCATCTTGAACTAATGAAATAAATTTTTAAGCCATGAAGTCGAATTAAAAAAAATAGTTCAATCTTTGACCAAAAAATGGCTTTTTAACAAAACAATTGAATCTTCAACAAAATAGTTGAATTTGCAATCAACAAGATTAGTCTTTACTCAAAAAGAGTTTGTTTACAACCACACGTGGAATGATTTAATTTCAAGTTTAAACAAATTAATTTTCAAAATAAAAAATAAATCACTTTCAACAAAAATAGTCAAATATTAAATCAATAAAACTAATTTTGAACAACGTAATTTAATTTAGAACCGAGTCGATCAATTTTCAATGAAAATAGATGAATTTTCAATCAAAAGCGATCATTTTTCAGGCAAAATTCGAAAGAATGTGAAGTCTGTATTAGGATGCTTTAATTGAAATATAAAATGACTCATTTTTATTTTTTCAAACATTTAAAAAAAATTGTATTTACATTTATATTTACCATGTATGATGTAACATTTTGCGCCCCCCCCCCCTCACGTCCCAAACCGATCACATCATCCCCACCTCTCTCCTAAGAGAATTTGACGTAGTTCTTCAATGGCCCCTATCGGAATATTACTAAAAGAGGGTTTTGAGAAAAATAAAAATAAGGTGGCTTTTATTTTGAGAATGAGAATTCTTACTCTAGAAGCCGCGAATGATTCAAAAGCCACCCGTCTTTAAATGTTGAGTCTGGCGGGAAATTATCCGAAATGATTGCGAAATCGCGGTTACGAGTTTGTGACTCCGTGACATCACACGTGATTACATTCCATTTATCCAGATCATTTCTAAGTTAAAATTAAGTTCAAAATATTCTTCTAGAAAAGGAAAAATTGAAATATGAGTGAAATAATAAATAATATTATTTTTACTTATTACTTTATTATATATAAAAATAAAAATTTAATTTCTTTCTCGAGAAATAAGTTTTTTATATCTAGAGAAATGAAAATTTGACAGATTTCCTAAATTCTATCAAATTTTTAAATTCCTCCAATTCTCTGAAATCCCTGAAGTCCTGGAATATTATGAATTTCCTGATTTTTTTCATGTTCTGAATTGCTGAAATTCTTTCAATTCTATCCTGAATTCCATGAATATTCGAAATACTATCAATTCCTTGGCTTCCCTGAAATCTTTGAATATTTTGTATTCTGAAAATCTTTAAATACTATGAATCGACTGAATTCCTTGAATATTCTACAATCCTGAAATTCATTCAATTCTCTGAATTCTCTGAATTCTGTAAATTCTTCAATTTCTTTAAATTCATGAATTTCTTGAATTCCCTTAAGGCTTTGAAATTCTCTGAATTACTTCAACTTCCTAAATCCTCTGAAATCTCTGAAATTATCTTAATTCCTAAAATTCTCTAAATTTCTTGGAATCAGTAAATGGTTTAAAATATCTGAAATTGCTTAAAATCCGTAAATTACTAGAATATTCAGAATTCTCTGAATTTCTTCAATATTCTTTATTCTCTGAATTCCTTAAATATTTTGAATTCTCTGCAAGCCTTGACTTCGCTGAAATCCTTCATTTCCTTAATTATCCTGAGTTCCTTGAATATTCGGAATTCTCTGAATTACTGGATTTTTTTTAATTCCCTGAATCCCCTAAATTCTCTGAGCTCTTTCAATTCCATTGAATTCATGAATTTATTAAATCCCTTTATTGTCTGATAGCCCTGAAATTCTTTAAATTTTCTGAATTCCTGGAATTATTCTGTATTCCGTGAATTCTCTTAATTCCCTAAATGCTCTGAAATCCCTAAAATCCTCTGAATTCCCTAAAATCCTTGAATTATGAAAATATTCTGAATTCTCTTCATTTCTTAAATATTTTGTATTCTCTGAAATCCCGAAGGTTTCTGAATTCCTTCAATTATCTAAAATCTTCGAATTCTTAGAATCACCTAAATTCCTTGAGTTCTCAGAATTCTCTGAAATCTCTTAACTCTTTCAATTCCTTCAATTTCATAAATTTATTGAATTCCTGTAATGTCTGATAACACTAAAATGTTCTGAATTTCTTGAATTCTTTGAATATTCTGGATTGTGTGATTTCTCAAATTCCTTAAATTCCCTATAAATTCTCTGAAATCCCTGAAATACTCTAAATTTTCTAAAACCCTTGAATTTATCTAGTACTTTAAATTCCCTGAATACCTTGATATTTGGAATATTTTGCATTTCTTGAATTTCTTGAATTTCTTGATTTTCTTGAATTTCTAGAATATTCTCAATTACTTAAACTCCTTAAATATTCTGAATTCCTTGAATTTACTAAATTTCATGAAATGTTGGAATTGCTTAAATTCCATAAATATTATGAATACCTGGAATTTTTTTAAATGAAAAAATCTCTGAAATCCTTGAATATCATGAATTCCTGAAATTGCTTAAATATTCTTAATTCCTTGCGTTCTTTGAATTCCTTGAATCCCCTGAATTCATTGAGTTCCATTAAGTCGCAATATTTTTGGAATGCAGGAAATTCTTGAAATTCTATTTATCTGAATTCTTTGGAATTCCTGAAGTATTCTAAATTCTTTGGAATTCCTGAAATATTCTGAATTCTTTGAAATCCCTGAATTCCCTCAATTCTTCGAAATTCTTTGTATTATTCTGAAGTTTTTGAAATTCAGAAAATTCTGTGAAACAAAGTAATCCAGATGAAATATTGGTATCTATGAAAAATTAGTTTTCTGTCAAAAATACAACCGTGCTTTTTAAATTCTTTTTTAAGTGATTAAACTCTTCAATTTGAAATTAGAATCATAGCCATTTTATTTTATATTTCTATATTATCAATAAGAAATTAAATGTTTCCCGTGCACTGGCACTATAGCACGCGTATATAACGTTCGCGTATAATTGCTATTAAAAAAATATTTCAATTTATTTTAATTTTTTTAAATAAGTGATAAGAATTTGCTACTGCGCATCCTGATATATAAAAAAAAATGTTATTCACTCTGTACGTGTATAAATAAGTAGATAAACTGGGCTACGATCGCGTGATTGCTGAATTAATTCCAACACCCATGAACCGGTCGAGGTTTCGATCTTTCGATATTGCTATTAACCGCCTCTGAGGTGCAACCCCTTGAATTTTAAACACCTGTTTTTTTTTTAATTTTTTAATTTTATTTTTTTTTACCGAACCGGCATCACCTGCGTAGAGTGCGATCCCGCCGAGAAGTCGTTTCAATGAATCACCTATATTGGCCTTTTCTAATCAATTCAGTCGACGACTTTGAAATCGAATGCAATATTTACATTTACGTCAATCCGCCAAAAAAATTCGATACAAAAATATATAAGAACTTACATTGTTAAAAAAAATGTATTAATAAATTAATAAAAATTCCTATCTGGATATATTTAATCATGGAAAGATAACCTATTTATTAAGAAATAATATCTAGATAGAGATATTTAAATATAATTTAAAGATCTTTAAAGCTTTAGTTCAATATCTGAATACTTAAACTTAATATCTAGATAATAAAGTTCTATATCTGGATATTTTTATGATATGTAGATATTACACATTCATATCTAGATATTTGTCCTATAGTTAAATCTCCAGACATTAAGTATCTAGAGAAGTTGAACAATATAAAAATTAATTTTTGTATGTCCAGGTATTCAATATTAAGATAATTAGGATAACGACAAAATTATATTTCGATATTAAAAGATAATCCAAATATTGAAGATTAATATTTAGATATTACGATTTAGATATTAAAGTATAATGTCCATATCGTTATCTCATACTTAAACGTCCAGAATAGTAGGATAATAGAAATTAAGTTTTGGATATAAAAACACCTTCCAGATATTAAAAGGTAATATCTAAGACATTAAGTTTAGATCTTAATATACGGATATTAAATACCAAAATTAGTAAGATATTTAAAAAAATGAGAAAAAGTGGGATGATAATCTATATTTAAGATCAATATTCAGATATTAAGCCTAGAATTCTACGATCTAGATA
>NC_046659.1:153701929-153728047 GCF_010883055.1 Belonocnema kinseyi
TAGATCATTGACCCATGATTAAATATAAAAAAACTAAATAATATAATAGTACGATATTAAAAATGAAATAATATTTAGATATGTGTGGACGACCTAGATATTATAACTCGATACTAATATACAATTGCTAAAAACAATAATAATTGTTTAAACCCTTTCTATAAGCATCTCATTATCAGTAGAAAGTAGTATTTATAACAATTTATATTTTGTTTAAACAAACAAAACAATCATAATTAGCGCCAAAATCTAGAAAAACTCAATTTATCTGTTATGGGTTTATGGTTTTTTGAAAAAAAGAATAATAAATATAGACAGACATTTTTTTAATAATCTCTTTCTTTATTGTAAATATATTTTTCTGAAATGAAACAGATATTTAAAATATTCTTCAAATTTTCTGTACGGATCACATTAAATGTACTTTTAACTAAAAAGTCAAAGAAAAGCTAAAAATTAAAAAAAAAACTTGCAACTTTCAAGTATTATTCATGATCCGAGAGTAGATAGTTATAAAAAATAATAAATTATTTAAACAAGTATATTCGTTAACTCATTTATAATCTAATTAACATAAGTAAAAATTGGACAAGAATTTTTAAATTTCAGAAAAAAGCGCAACTGTCCAGCATTAACATCGTCGAAAATAGATATAAATAATAGTAATTGTTTAAACAATTATTTTTGCCGAAATTTATTAATTATTACCACTCAAAGTGAAAATTAGACAAAAAAGGTTAAGATTTCAGGATAATCTTGAACTTTATAAAATTATTCTAAGAGAATATTATTAAAAATAATAATAAATTGTTTAATCAGGTATTATTTTTGACTTAAATTTATTATTATTTCATTATAATTGACAAGTTCATCAAAAGTGGAAATATTTTGAAAAAACTGCAATTTTCGAGCATTGTTCTGAGGGTATATTATTATTGAAAACATATATTGTTTAAATAACGTATATAAACATCTAATTATTACAAGAAAGTAGTATTTTATGTACCATAAATAATATCTATTTAAAAAACCCGCAAAAAATAGAAATTTTTCACTTATGGGATTTTTTCAAGACCTTATAAAATATAATTATGGGGGTGATATTTGAAAAATAAGCTTTGATTAGTATTCTATGTTTATTTGGGAAGAGAAATGTTGAATTTTAACTCGATGGACCTAATAATGATGATTCTGAATGAAATTTACAAAAAAGTTTTTCTTTTCTTATGGGAAATCCGTGTAAAACTTCGAAGGGCTTGCGGAATGCCTAAATATCTTTTTTTTTTTAAAAGGATAAAAGTATGGCTGCCAGTAGCGTGACAGTATCATGTCGGAGTCTCACAGGGTCTCTTCTCTTTAATTTAATTTTAGGCGGGCCGCCCCCAGTAGAACCCTACTAGAAAATCAAATAGAGCCCTCGTGGCCTCACCGTTACGTTCTATATGGGGCCCCGACTAGTTCCCCCCACTAGAACCCGACTAGATATAGGGAAAACTAGTTAGTGCCCCACTAGAGCCGTTTCGAAATTTCTGAACGGGAGATACACATCATATTATCTACATATATCGCTATCCCACACTTAATTATCATGATATATAATATACAGAATATTAAGATATCAAAAATAATAAGGGAGTTTACAACCTGGTTAAAATGTACCCAAAAGAAAGGATGGTTACGACAATCTAAGTAATAAAATTTATTATCCGGACATTAAATATAGACGTTACGATGTAGAAATCGTCCTATGGTTAAATATCTCCTTTTTTTAATATATCCTTTTCTCTGTGGAATACCATTTATAAGGAGCATATAAAACGTAGGCAAATAAGAGAATACTGTTCACTCTTCGAGATGATAAAATCATCTTGATATTTGGATTCAAAATAAATAAGAGCAGAAAATGTGCTGGTCAGTGATTTCATTCGAATTCTGTCCTGATTGCAGAGTTATTTTTGACGGCTCTGAAGTCTGCATTCTGAATTTATTGCCATTTTCCTATAAGCACATTCACATTAGTTCCGTCATTTTCAGCGTTCGGAAATAACTTTCACAACTTAACATCGTATTCATCTATTATTAGGTGCAAATAAAGAACGTACCGTAAAGGTATACCTACTACGTAGCAGATTTCAAAGAGTTACATTTAAAAGAGTTAAATTACACCATATCATACCCTGTCTCGAATTTCTTCTCAGAAAAAGAACATCTTGAATCAAAAGAGAATTCAAAAGAAAATCTTTTTCTATCTTCTTTGCTCAAATTAAGCTCAGTTTTCGGGTCGTTGACAAACACGATGGGCCCATTCACTACGAAATATGGAAATCTTAAAACTGTGAATGCGGCAATCTGTATTGAATTCTTGTGGAAATTTCTAAGATTTCATTGAGGTTGCCGGGAGTTCCGAGTTTTCCAAGCTCGTGATGAAAACTCACGTGGGATTTCCAAGAATTCCTCCCACGCAGCATTCTAAAATTTCTTGGCGAGTAAACCCTTGGACAAAAAGTTATGAAAATCAAGTAGTATTTGGTTGAAAAATTGTACTTTTTGGTACAAAATTAATATTTTCGGACAAACATTTGCAAAGACATTATTAGATGAATTTGAAGGTTTAAAAAATAGTACTAGTAAATAGTCCGGCATTTTAATTTATTAACATTTACAATATAGAATCTTTTATAAACGGGACAAGGAAGATGAATTTTCAAAAGAAAAGTTAACTTTCAATCAATAAAGATGAAGTTTCAACAACAAAGTTAATATTCAATCAAAAAAGATGAATTTACAGCAAAAAGTTTGTTTTCAATCAAGAAAGATAAATTTTAAACAAAAAAATTAATGTTTTATCAAGCAGTTGCATTAACAACCGAATAGTTTAATATAAAAGCAAATAAGGATATTTTTAACCAAACAATAAAATTTTCAACTAAAAAAGGAGTTTCAAAAAAAGGACATTAGTTTTCTACCAGAAAATACGATGAATTTTGTTATTAAAAACATTAATTTAAAATATAAATTAAATTTAACAACAAAAATGGTTAAATCTTCAACCAGACAAGATTAACTTTTAACCAAGCATTTGCGTCTTTTTCCAAAAAGATAAAATTTCAACAAAAAGAAATTCGTTACTAACCCAACAGCCTTTATGACCAAATAGTTTAACTTTTAAGTAATTAGTTGGATTTTTAACTAAGTGGTTGAATTTTTAATTAGAAAATATTAATCTGAAATCAAAAATAGTTGCATTTTCAATCAAATAATCAAATTTGGAACAAAAGTAATGAATTTTTAACTAAAATGAGCAATTCTCCAACCGTAGTTAGAGAAAAATAGCCGATTTTTTCAGCCAAAAAAAAAATGTTTCCCAAATTTTTAACAACAAAATAAGAAATTTCGAACACAGTTAAAAATTAATTTACATTAAAAAATAAAATAAATTTTAAACAAAAAGTTCCACTTTTACCCAAGTAGTAGAATTTTAAATTAAAAATATCAATTTTTAAAAAAATAATTTAACTTTCAATCAAAGAGATTAATTTCCAACTACAATGATAAATCTTCAACACATAATTCAAGAACCAATAACAAAAATTAATTTTTAAACAAAAAAAATCCAATTTTTAAACAAAAAAATCCAATTTTTAACCAGGAAGATGAATTTTCGACTAAAATTATAATATTTATAATTTGTTGTTGTAATAAGTTATTTAACGTTTATACCTTAAACAACAAAAATGATTTTTTTTAACAAATTGATTAAACCTTCTACCAACTATTGAATTTCAATATTGTAGTAGAAAATTCATATCTTTGCTTAAAGTTTATTCGTTTTTTTTTTTAATTGATATTTTTTTTATGGAAATTCAACTAATTGCGTAAGAGTGGAAGTACTTCGTTAAAAAAATTTTTAATTGAAAATTAATTTTTTAAACTAATTATGTGTTTATTCCATTTTTATTTACAAGAGTTGGATCTAACTAGAAAATCTGATTTTTCAACAAAGTAGTTGAATCCTCATCCAACTAAGATTAATTTTTAATCTAACAGTTGCATTTTTTTGTTTCTTACTAAAAAGGATGACTGTTCAACAAAATCGTGGAATTTTCAACAATATAATAAAATTTTCAAGCAGATAGTCGAATTTTTAATCAAAAGATATGAATTCTAAAGCAAATTTTCTACCAAAAAAGGTTACTTTTAACAAAATAATTAAATTTTCATCAAAATAGTTGAATAATTTTAAAATTTTTTCAATTTTAAGCCTATAAAGATGATTTTTCAAAAATAATTGAAACTTTTAGAAGAAGGTTGAATTTTCAACAAAAGAAGATGAATCTTCAATCTAAAAGGACGAATTTTCAGTCCAAAATACACGAATGCTCAACAATTGAATTTTTAACCCCAAAAAATGAATTTTCAGCCAAAAATGGAACAGTTACATAATCCTTAAAAATAAAGTAATTTTATGTTTTCAAAAATAAAAATAATTTTTTATTTTGAAACCCACTAAAATAATTTCTCAATAAATAATTTCCACTTTTACCCATTTGAGTGAATTTTAAATTGAAAAAAATCAATTAAAAAAAAGTATTCAACTTTCAACCAAAGAGATGAGTTTGCAATTACAATGATGAATTTTCAACTGGAATAGGTAAATTACTAATTACACTTCAAGTCCCATATTATAACAGTTTCGGGGGATTCCCCGCACTGGCCTTGTTACTAAATCGGTACTCTCTAAACATAAACATTTAGGGTCGTCTGAACCATTTCCAATTGGAATGCATCGTATTGCGCAATATACTCGAATGAGTACTTGCGCACTGCGGTCCTTTTAAAGCATTCCGAGGCGAGAGTCGCAACCGCCTCTCGCCCTGCCTCCAGAGGAATTGCAATTCTAGGAATAATAAAAACGGACCGTTTTCTATGGGACCTAGAGCGTACTAAGTATTAACTCAGTGAACATTTATGCGAAAAAAATGAAAAAAAGGGGAAATTGTTGTCGAAAATAGGGGGAAAAGAGAAAATGTTTAAAAAGGAGAACTAGAAGAAACAGTAGACACAGAATTAAATGATTTATCATCAGCAACTGAAGTTGGCTCCTTGTGTAATAAACTTTGTTCAGAATATTATTTAACAGTATATTACAAGTGTTTTTTCATCTCATAAATCAGTGCCTCCATATTTATGTTTGTTTCATAATACTATTTACTATCCCATAGCAGTAAAATATTTTCCTGTTTTAAAATTAGAGGTACTACTTTCTTTACCGTTTTCCTAAGCTTAATACTATTATGTAAATATGAATGGTTGCAGATAATGAGACTCTAATACAGACTCATGCTCTGAGTGGAGTCAGATATGAGCTTTACTGAAGTAGCACTTTATCTTTTGTTTACATACATACTATAAGAGGTCAGAAACGTGAGACTTAAAGAAGATAGTTTATTTTGTCTCATCTTCATCCTGTGTACAAATATTATATTTTAAAACGCGTCTAATTCCAATAATACTCAAATATTCCTAGTTTCTTACAATTCATTTGAATTAAAAGTAAACTTTCGTTGACAAAAAGTTGTAAAATTTGGATTATGACTTCTTTTTAAATGGAACTTTAAAAAATTAAGTGAAATACACAGGGAAAAGAAAAGAAAAAAATTAATTGTAATTTATAAAACTTATAGTCTTAACTATTAATTAAATTCAATTAATTTTTTCATATATAAGTATTTTAAATTAATGATTATCTACTGCAGGCTGCAGTATTCACTGTAGGGAAGGTTCCACTATTATGTATAATTTTATGCAGAATACAGAAAACAGTTGAACTGACCCAAAAAAGAGGAAATTTCTTCCAAAGATTGAATTTCTAAATTTTAAAATAAAATTTCTAAGAGTAATTCAACATTCTACCAAAAAGTTGAATTAAGCCGAAAAAATGAAATTGCTATGAAAAGAGATGAATTTTCAAATCAAAAAGGTAAATTATTAACAAAAGAGTTGCATATTCAACCGAAAAGATCAATTTTAAACCAAAAAGAATAATTTTCTACTAAAAAAGACGAATTTTCAATGGAGTACATACATTTTTAACCAATCAGTTGAATTTTCAACCTAGAAGAATAATTTTCTGCAAAAAAAAGGCGGCTTTTTGAACAAAATAACTGAATTTTTAAACAAATAGATTTTGAATCTAAAAACATTCATTATTAAACAAAAATGGAATTTTTGAATTTTCATGAAATACAAAATTATTTTCAAGCAAAAAAAAATTGTTTCTACAAAAAACTTGAACTTTTTACCAAGTCTTTCAATCTTCAAGACAAACAGACCAATTTCAAATAAATAAAAAAAATTCAAAATAAATAATTTGTAGCAAAAAGAAACTATTTTTTATTAAAATAGTTCAATTTTCAACCAAATGGATGAATTTTCCACTAAAATTATGAATATTAAAAAAAAATTAAATTTGAAGAGAGAAGTTCAACATTTAACCGGAGTTGAATTTTCAACCAAAAAAGACTAATTCTAAACAAAAAATGTAATAGTTGATGTTTCAACAAAGGAAATAATTTAATTCTAAGAAAAAAATATTGAATTAAACCAAAAAAATATGAAATTACTACAAAAAAGAGATGAATTTTCAAATGAAAAAGGCGAATTTTTATCAAGAAAGTTCCATTTTCAACCCAAAAGATTAATTTTCAATCAAATAGAAGAATTGAAAAAACACATAATTTTTTAACAAATAAATTGAATTTTTAACCGAAAATAATAATTTTCTCTCGAAAAAGAAGAATTTTCAACAAAACACATTAATTTTTAACCAGTTAGTTGAGTTTTCAACCAAGGAGATTAAAACAAAAATTTAAAAACTAAAAATAATATATTATTAACAAAAAATGGAATAGTTAAATTTTCATTTAAAAAGTTTTAATAAAAAAACTAATTTTCTACAAAAAAGATTAATTTGCAAACAAACAGTTGAACATTTAACCAACTAACTAAATGTTGAGTTAAAAAAATTAATGTTAAAAAAAGCTAATTTTCATCAAAGTAGTTCAATTTTTCACCAAAGAGATGAATTTTCCACTAAAAAAATTTTACCAAAAAGATTAATTTTCAACGAAAAATTTAATGGTTGATATTTCTACCAAAAATTTTTTATTTTTTATTGAAACCAGTTAAATGTGACCAAAAAGGCGAATTTTCAACTAAGAACTTGGATTCTACACTAAATCGTAATTAATTGCAAACAGTTACATTTCTACTAAAAAAACTGATTTCTTACCAAAATGGACCAATTTTCAACAGAATAAAGAAATTTCTAAACAAATAGTTAGATTTTCAAATAAACATTTTACCAATAAATTCGAACTTTTAACAAAGTACGTGCATTTTCAACCAAATTATTGAATTTTCAGCGAAGTTTTAACCAAAAAAATGAACTTTCAATTTGAATTTTCAAATCTGGAAAAACAAAAAAGGGGTAAAGACCCAACGATAAATAGGAATTTTGATCACCTATAGACTGAAGAATAATAGTTTAAACAAATATTGAATTTCATTTTTCATACTTTTCAAATTTCAAAATATCTTGCATACGTAGTATAGAAAAATGGTTGAACCCCCCTCCCCCTCACACACACAACAATTTACGTAATTTATTCACGGACCAATAGAACAAAAAAAGCAATTTCGGATATAAATATAAGGAGATTTGAAATAAATTTCTTTTGTGAAGAACTAACACTATTTTCCCTGATTTCAGATGATTTTAGGCAGTTAAAGCTAAGATAACGAATTTCAATTTGAAATTTTTGAAAATTCAGTATGAACCTCAATTTTCCAAAAAAAAAATCTCACCACTTAAAATTGTGCTATTTTTTGACTCAAACGTAAAGTCGGCACATTCCAGTCCATTAGGAATGAAGAATAGACTATTTAATCTGCAATTAAAATAGCCATTCACGAGATTAGAAATAAATTATGTTTTTATGATTTAAATTACAATTATCATCATCATTAGGGTTGATTAAAGCAATATATCAACCACGAGTCCCTGGCATAAGATTATTCTTATTGAGTCGAATAACCATGTATAGCATATGCATATGCATATAAATATTATATATATATATATATATATATATATGAATGAATATGTATATATATGCATATATGTATGTTTATACGTGTATAGTTACTCCATCGCTTGTTGCGTTACATTGGAATGTGAGGAACCTATAGGGACTTCAGGGTCAAGGTCAGAGTTACGCCGATTCACAATGCTGCATAATGTACTCCGCCCACTGCAGGTAAATCCAAAAGAAATTAATCCCTTTCCTCAAAGGGTCATACCACAAGCACTATTCATTTCTAATTTCAATGAAATGTTCAAATTAATCACTTATAGGGACGATGGTCGTGGGGGCTAAAGCGTAGGCTTTGGACCCACTCCTTCGGCTTGCGGGTTCGATTCCCGTCTCGCACTCTGGAAGAGTCTCGGTGGCCCATGCGGTGAACACTAGCCTAGCAAGGGAGTTGTTCATCTCCGGAGAGTCGTGGGACCGGTACCTCTAGAGAAAAAGGTTTTTCTCTAAGTACTTAAGGCTGTTGCTCTTGGTGGTTCGGAACCCACCTTAAACTGTAGGTCCCCCTTCCACCACCAAATAAGTGTGTGGAGGGTGTGTAAAGGAATAGAGAAGGTGTAAGAAAAATGTAAACCCTTAGGGGGCACATTAGAAGCTTCCACTCAGTAATTAATCACTTATAGCCAGATGAGAAGAAATTTATTTAAATAAAATAATATTTACTGATCGCAGGATGGGTAAAAAATGCATTTTCCACATTCTCTGACTTAACCCTGATTTTTGTGTGACTACACTTTTTTTCGGACTATTAATATAATTAGAAGACCAGCATTTCAAGCTTTTAACATTTTCAAGATAGAATATTTTACAAGGGAATGAAATAATTTTTAGATTAAAATTTTACAAATTTTGATTTATTTATTTGTTTTAACCAAAAAAGATTGCTTCTCTACCATAAAAATTTGTTACTAAATGAACGAATTTTGTCGAAAAGGGTTGCATTTTTAACTAAAAGAGATTACTCTTTCACAAAATAGTTCAATATTCAAAATAATAATTAGATTTTCAACAAAACAGTTGCATTTTCAATCAAATAGTTGAAATGCTAAGCCAAAAGATTAATTTTTAACTAAATAGTTGAATTTTTAATAACATAAATTTATGAACAAACAGTTGTATTTATAACCAAATACTTGAACTTTTAACAAACAGTTTCATTTTCACCAAGTAGTTGAACTTTACAGCAAAACAGATTAATTTTTAACAAGATAGTTGAACTTTTAAACAAACAATTGAATTTTCAACCATATGGTCGGATATTTAATGAAGAAAGATTCACGTTCAATGAAAAAAAAGTAAAATTTTAAACAAGTAGTTTAATTTTTAATGAAATAGTTAAACTTTTAACCAAATCCTAGTAGAATTTTTTGTCAACAAAACAAATTTCTAACTAAACATGTGCATTTATTTACAATCAAATAGTGAAGTTGTTAACTAATTATTTATATTTTCAACCACCAAAGATAAATTCCCAACAAACAATGTAATGGTTGCATTTTTAATAAAAAGATATTAAATTTCTATCAAAATATACTAATTTTAAAACCAGATAGACGAATTTTCAAATAAGAAGATTATTTTTGTACCAAAAAAAAACGACTTTACAACAAATTAAATTAATTTTCAAACAAACAATTGAATTTTTAACTCGAAAAGATTAATATTTAACCAAAAATGAAAAATTCAAATTTTCAGTCAAAAATTTTTGATTAAAAAAAAACATAATTCTTAATAAAATAGTCCAATTCTGAAATAAAAATGTGAAATTTCAAACCAAAAGTTAAACGTTTTATAAGTCAATTGTATTTTCAAAATAATAAATTTCATTTTTCACCAAACAGTTGCATTTTGTATCAGAAGAAAAAAGAAATAGGAACTAAATAAGATTGATTTTCATCGAAAAATAGTTTTAAACAAAATTTTCAAAACAGTTGCATTCATCCAAAAAAGACGAATTTTCAAACAAACTATTTAAATCTTCAACGAAAGAATATTAACTTTCATCTAAATAGTTGTATTTTTACACAAAAACAAAAGAAGAAATTTCTAACACAAGAAATGAATTTTTTCTGACAAGAATATTATGTTTAAAAGTCCTTAATTTTTCCCTGAGAAATTTTTTATTTTCCTCGCCATTATTGTTCGACGACCTGATTCTTAATTTTGTAACATTTTTAACATAGAAACTTTTATAAACATGATAAAACGATTTTTAAAAAAATATTTAATGTATTATCCGTGATAGTTATTTAAAATGCCCCTTAAAGAAATTCCGTAACTTTTCCCTGATTTACAGGTTTGCCCTGACCTACGACCACCCTAAAATTAGTATGCCGTACTTCATCCGAATAACATTTTATCATTTTCGAAAACAAAAACATTTTATTTTCCTGAAGAAAACTTCATTTTAACTTCAAATTAACTTCACATTATAAACTTTACACAAATATCGGTTAAAATTTCTTGGGTTTTTCCATGACAAACACATGTTTTTTGAATGACGCGAAGTTAGCTAAGCAAAACTTTATCGCTCTAAAAAATTTCCTGCAACAAATTTTATTCTTAGTTTTTTCTGTGAACCGAAAAAACGTTAAAAAAATTACGGAATGCAAAATCAAAGGCATTTTGCCAAACAAAAATGATGTTATGAGATCAAGAAATTGTTAATGAACTCATGTCAATAATAAACTTTGTTAATGGAAAGGAAAATATTTTATAGATAGCACTAAAATATATGGATTTGAATGGAATTTTTTTGCGTCACTAATGATTTAATAATAGACACTCGCTGTTCTTTTTTTTTGTTTGTTTTTTCAGTCTTTCGGAGGATCCCGTCACAAATAAATAATTTCCCTGAATAAATCCGATGAAAACAACTATAATACTATCAAATTCTATAATAAAAAATTAAGTTAATCGCAACTTTATCTCTGCTACATATAACATGAATTGACTCTTGTAATTAGAAAATTTCATCCAGATGAAGCACGGAACAGATTCAAAGCACGATCTAAATTAAAATCACTTTCAAAAAAATGCGTCTAATTCCTTGATACCAATAATTTAAAGGCAAATTTATCTCTGAGGTGTTCAGCCTTAAATCTGCATAATGAATCAGCTTAGCCTGAATTAAGAACCAAGTGAGTTAATCATGAAATTACATCATGGTGTTTAGTCTTAAGAGATTTATAGTAGACTTGGAGTCTACTATTTGTCGCATGGCTTCTAATTATAGTTAAAAGAGTAGTCGACTACATTTATTATCAAATTCACAAAATAAATTTGTTATATTACATTGTCAATTGCATATTTAGGGGAGTATGTAATTCCTAAGCCTATAGTATTCTCAGCTATAACTTTCCTAATGAAACTAACAATCTACGGCTAAAATGTTAATGTATCCTAAATTCTAAGTTGTAATAACTTAAAAGAAACTTTAACCAAAGTCTGATTTCGATGCAATGGTTTAAGTCTAGGGCGGAAATTATCAATTGTAAAACATAAAGTCCCCTTCCATTCGCAATATCCTTTAGTAGAATGTACCAGAATTTAATAAGAGTAGAAGGATGGAGGAAAAACCTTCAAACTGAATATTAAAACTTCCTCTTAAACAATCATTGATAATTAAAAATTTTAAAAAGTTACATAAATGACAAAGAAACTCTGTTACTAATTAATTATTTATAACAAAATACGATTTTTGGCTGTACATTTCAGTTAACTTATCAAAGCGGGTTTGGTTTGAAATTTGTTTTCTCTCAGTGTGACATTTAATTCTTATCCTGTGTTTAGTTAGTTCTTTTGAATTTTCTTAAATTTTTCAAATCAAAATTTTCAAATAAAGAATTTTAATTCTAAACATTTATTTCTAAGGGAGAAATTTAAAAAATTGGAAATGATTCTTTAATAAGGAAGGCAACAATAATTTGTTCTTAAAGTTTTGCCCACATGTTTTGACCATATTAAATGAGATTGTACGTATTTACCTATCAATAAAGATTGAGAATCTACTTCAGAATTTATTAAGTAAATAAATATTTCCAAATAAGCAATTATATTTAAAGATAAAAATTATTTCTGAATGTTTCTCAACATTATTGATAAAAGAGAAAATTTTAATTTTTCGTTCATGTTGGGAAATAATTCTGTTTTCAACATTCTTCTACCAGACTATAAATTCTAAACTTTTTCGCACATTTAAAGACATAAGAAAAATTCAATTATGAAATTCATTAATCCTTTTTTTCATTAATTTAAAGAAAGTATTAACAAAGATTTTAAATGATTTCCTAAAATTTCGGATAAGAATATAGAAGATTTCAAAGCAAAAATGTTCAATTTTGCAAGATTAAAAAATTGTATTCTTAAAAATTCGAATAACTTTAAGAGATATTTAGAAATTTTTCAAAGTTTCCGACATAATTTTATTTAAAACAAAATGTAGATTTTTGAAAACGTCGAACAAAACATTAATAGGCTTTTCAAGAATTTTTGAGGGTTTCGAGAGAATTCAAAAATTGTCTTAAGTTTTCTGAGAAAAATTTAAATTATTTTTTAATTTAAAACATTTATTTTAAAAGAATATTTCAAAAGATTTGAAAAAATAAATAAAAATACATTTTCAAAATAATCAAAAAAGAATTTGGAAGGTTTGAAGGTAATTTGTTTTTTAAAATTTTAGAAAAAATTTTAATATTTTCTAAAGATACATTTCTAAAGATACAAGATACAAAGATACAACTTTTTCAACAATTTCAACAATAATAAAAAATCGCAAAAACTTAAATCCAAATATGAAATGTGATTCTTCATTCTTTTTTAATTTTGAGTGAATAATAAAAAACCATTTTTAGGAATAATTCGAGACCGTTTAAAAGATATTAAGGAATTTTGTGAACTTTAAGAGAAAAAACTGTATGAATTTTAATTCTTTAAATATTTACGAAGTATCATAAATAAAAAAATGGTACTCTTAACATCTCTTAATTATTTAATCAATACCAGAAAATAACTTTTAACGCTTTACAGAGAAAACAATTGTTTAAACAAATAAAAATCGTTCAAATAATTACCAAAATATTCTTAAAAAATAAAGATATATATTTATTTTTAATATTGGTTTATATTATAAATAAAAGACAGGGTCATTAAAATGATTATAAAATAACTTGTTTAGGTTTTTTGAATAAAATTTAACATTTTATAACATTTAAATTGTAAAAAAATATATTTTCATTCATTAATTACTTTCTATTTAATATAGTGATCTTAAAGTAGAAAACACAGATGCTTGAATAAAAAAGACTTCAACTTCTAAAATTACATTAAAGATTAAACTAAAATTAGTAAAATATGAAAAATTAATCATTTTTAGTAAGTAAATCATTTTTATTGAATGATTAATTTATCCAATTAATTTTTGTTATATTGAATTAATTATTTTTATCAACTAATGAACTTATCATTTAAATTCTATATGTTTTAAGTTATCAATACCGATATTATTAAATAAAAAAATTAAGAAAAGTATAACTTATTACGATTAATAGAAAAAATTTATTAAATAAATATAAAATATGTTATACAAAAAATACTAATCTTGACATTCATCAGGTTGATATCATTTATTATCCATAGGGATAATAACTTTTTACGGCATTTAGGACACAAATTCTTCAAATAAATAATTATTGTTTAAACGACTCAAAATTATTTTTAAAAATACTTTAAAACTTGTCCTTTATCGACAAAAAGTAATTAATTTTAAAATAATTCTTAAAAATACGCGGCTTCAGCATAAATTGGATAGAAAACTGCTTTTTTGCATTTTCCGGGCACACTATCAGGGTGACAAGGGGGGGGGATTAAAAGTATTGTATACATGCACTTTTTTATATATTAAGTAAAAAATATTAAATCTTATGTAATAATATAGGGGGGGGGGGGTAATACAAATCTTACGAATCCTTACAATAAGGGGTCTTAAGTTTCGAAAATTATAAAAAATGATAAAAAAAAGTCATTAACGTTCCCTTAGTAAATGGTTCAATTTCAAGAATTTGAAATTTTAATTGACAGAGATTGAAGTCTTTTAATTAAAAGTTTTAAAATTAAAAGTAAATTAATCTTTTTCTTATTTTTAATTATAGATATTTGATATGTTTTGAATATCGATGTACAATTTTGGAATTTTCTGCGGAAAAAGAAAAAATTGGGAAACTCTTCAAAGTAAATATTTTATATTTCGAACTGGACTATAAATAAGAATCTAATCGGACGCGTATCATTTTGCTAGTTTCTATAAATAATATACTCATATTAAAAATGAAAAGGCGATGCTGAATCGTATACGTTCACAAAAAATTAAAAACAAAATTTAATAAAAATGAAAACCGAGGAGACGTGTAATAACTGACCTTTCCCAAGAATCCTTTCACTGATTCCCAATAAAGTGCACTTCTTTTAAAATAAAAAGTATTTTAAAAATCACATACACAGACACTGAAGTTGAGAAGAAAATGGGCGAGATATAAAATCTGTTTAATAAATCAAATGAAATCGATATCGACACCGATATCGATAAATTGAAATAGGTAGGTAACGCAGGTAGAAGCGTTTGAGGCGCGCGTCAAAGCAAGACTGCCCCAGTTCCATCGCATTACCGCTATTATATTCCGGGCCGGCCACCATCGGGGCTCGCACGCGTGTGAGCATGCACGCTGCGTACGTGAGCTCATGAGCTGAGTTCACAGCGGCTTATTCGCAGTATCCATATATTAAGCGAAAGAGATTATTCCCTCAAGGAAAGAAATGTGAGGCTCATGCATGAGAGACAGAAAATCGAGGAGGGTCTGAGATCTGTAATTATTTTGATGCCGCAGGCCCACCTTATTCCTTAACTGGTCACTCTACACCTCATTTTTCAATCTCTTTTCTCAAGATGACTATCTCATTTGCATCATGTGGAAATTTCAATTTCGTTTTCTTTTAGGAATTTCAGATTTCACTTGATGGAAGTTTACACACGTTTTACATATTGCAATATTTCAAATAGCATTTAATACGAGGGTAAATGGTCGGTGCGATCCGAGATCTCACAGACCACTGCATATATTTACGAATTTATTTCTAAGTAAATAAGTAAAAAAGTTTGTTATTATCTGACTTATACACGTATATGAAGAGACACTGGAATAAGGGGTCGTCCGTAAACATCCACTTATTGTTTATCTCTTTTCTCAAGCTGACTATCTCATTTGCATCATGTGGAAATTCCAATTTGGATTTCTTTAAGGGATTTCAGATTTAACTTGATGGAAGTTATTTACACAGGTTTTACATGTTACTTTTGCAATTATTTCAAATTGCTTTTAATACGGGGGTGAATGGTCTGTGAGAGATTTCAGATTTAAGTTGATGGACGTTTATACGGGTTTCACGTGTTACTTTCCGAATTATCTTGAATTGCTTCTAATACGAGAGTGAATGAGCTGTGCGAACTGAGGTCTGACAGACCACTGTGTATATTTGTATCTAAATAAATAAGAAAAAAATTTTTTGTTGTTTGATTTAAACACGTATATAAAGAGCCATTGGAATAAGAGGTCATCCATAAATGTCCACCTTATTCCTTAACTAGTCACACCACACTTCATTTTTAATTTATTTTCTCATGCTGCCTATCTTATTCGCATTTGCGAGTGTTTTAATTTCGATTTCTCTGATTAATTTCAGATTTAACTTGATGCAATTTTACACAGGTTTTACACATTACTTTTGCAATTATTTCAAATTGCTTTCAATGCGAGCGTGAATGACCTGTATGACCCGAGGTCTCGCAGACCACTGCATATACTTATAACTAATTAAATAAGTAAATAAATTTGCGTAATCTGACTTATAGAAGTATATGAAGGAACATTGGAATAATAAGTCGTCCATAAGTTACGTTACCAATTTTAGGCTATTTTTGCCCCCCCCCCCCCCCTATTTCCCTTCTTATGATAGAAAAGAATGTGATTTTTGACGAAAATAGGGTGATAATGGAGGAATAAATTCTTTTAAATAAAATTAATGTACATACTATATTGAATACACTATGAGATGCATATTGAATAAGTCTTCAAAAAAAAAAAATTAAATTTTAGACCAAAGATGTGAATCTAGAAAAATATGCGCTTTTAACAAACTATTGAAACTTCGAACCAAATAATTGAATTTTCTACTAAAAAAGATTAATTTTCACCTGAATAGTTTCATTTTCAAACGAAAAGATGAATTTTCTACTAAAAAATACGAATTTTCAACAAAAGACACTCGTTTTCCACAAAGTTGTTGGATTTTTAATCGAAACGGACGAATTATTTACAAAGAGGTGGAATTTTCGACGTAAAAATATGAATTCTTAACGTGAAAATATGATTGTTTAAGAAAAAAAATTATTTTCGACCAAAAAGTTAAATTGTCATAAATATAATTCTCTAATTGTTTTTCATTCAATTTCAGCTAATTCAAATCCAGTACAATTAGTAGAATTTCACAGTAGAATAATTATAATAATATTTATTAATGCAAAAAGTTCAATTAAATAATAAAAATATGGATCAATTTCCAGCAGTGAAATTAAAAGTTTAAAAAATTGAAGCAAAATCGAAAAGTAATTAATAAAAAAACAACTAGAATGCCTTTATAAGCGGAGTATGTATAAAGGATATTTTAAATTGTTACATTACAAAATTTTTTTCATTAAATTCAGTCCAACTTGTCAGAATTTAAGACTCAATTCTGAAATTCAGATAACAGGTACTTAAATTTAGACCAATTATGCTCAACGTCAAAACACATCGTAAAAATACCTCGCTTGCACTCTACATTTGAATCAGTCAAAATTGAATGATTAAAAGTCGATTTTAACTGATTTAAATATTTAAATAATGTGCAGTCAATGAATTTTTAACCCAAAAGATTAATTTTTGACCAAAAAAGACAAGTTTTTAACAAAATACAAGAAATTTCACCAAAAAGTTAAATTTTCAACAAAAAAGATAAACTTTTAACAAACAAAAAAAATATTTAACAAAACGGATAATTTTCCAATAAAATGAGGAACAATTTAAAAAAATGAATTTTTAACAAAGCAGTTTAACTTTCAAGCAAGTAATTGAAGTAAGAAAAAAAACGAGTTTTAAATAAAATAGTTAAATTTTCAATCAAATTAATGGATTTTCAACTAAAATAAGGAATCATTAACCAAAAAAATTAATTTTTAATGAAGCAGTTCAACTTAAAACCAACATAAATTTAAAAAAAAAACATTTCTGTCTCGAAGAATAATTTTATACCAAAACAAAACGATTTTTTAACAAAATTAATGAATCTTCAACCAAGCAGTTAAATTTTTATCAAAAAAAATAATGATAATTTTTAGCAAAAAAAAAACAACAACTTTCCACTAAAAAACATTAATTTTCTAGAAGAAAGACGAATCTTCAAGATAATACATGAACTTTGAACCACATAGTTCAATTTTTAACGGAAAAATGAATTTTCAGCAAAAAATAGGATAGTTGAATTTTCACTTGAAAAAAATTAATTTTAAATCACAAAAACAACGATTTTTTAACAAAATATTTACATTTTCGAACAAGGAGATGATTTTTTTACTGAAATCATGAATCATTAACTAAATAAATGATATTTTAAGAAGGCAGTTAAAATTTGAAATAGCTAGTAGAATTTTCAAAAAAAAATATGAATGATCAACAAAACATGGTTTAGTTGATATTTAAAAAAACATATTTCAATTTTAAATTAAAAACAGATGAATTTAACCAAACAAAAGAATTTTCAGCCAAAATTATATAAAATAAAATAATTTTAACGACAAATGAAAAAGTTAAACTTTTAGTTTAAAAAAATTAAATTTCACCCGATAAAACAACCAATTTTCAACGTTGTAGTTGCATTTTCAACCCTGGAAATAAGTTTTCAACTAAAATGATAAATGTTTAAATAAATGTATAAATTTAAGACCTCATTGTCTAAATTCCAGGATTGAATCTTAAATATAGCCACATATTGGTCTTAAAAAATCAGAGATATTTTTTAATTTTTTATACTTTTGTTTCTATAAAAAATATTCTTTTTTTAGATCTTATTACAAATAATAAAAAGTTAGCAGAGTCTAAATAAATAAAACTAAAAAAGTACAGCTAATTCAATGCAGAAAATTATCTGATTTCTCCAGTGAGAAATTAAACGCTGTTTTCTATTCGCTTAGAAATCGATATTTTATGAGCAGATGTAAAAACAAAATTGAAAAAAGTCATTCAAACGCAGAATAAACATAAAACTTTTTTATTGTTATTGAGTGCTCACTGTTTGCCTTGAGTGCTGCAAAATATTCTTAAACAGAAAAAAAACACTTTTTTGTGCTGTCTTCATCACTTTTTGATCATAAGCCAATCAGAAAAATATTCCTAAAAATTATTACTAAAACTCATTTTCATTTTAATCCATTATTTAATTAATTTCCCATTAAAAAATATATCATATTTTTTTAGGTCATGGGTTTTGATGAGATATAATAAATAAATAATTGCATGTTAATTCCTCTTTGTATAATGGTCTAGTATCAATTTTTTTTAGTAATGATTTTATTCCTAAGTTCACTTACAACGAGTTTTCTTGAACAAAAAGAAAAACTGTTAAAGAGCCTTAATCACTTTTTTATCCTAAGCCAATCAGAAAAATACTCCTAAAAATTATTGCTTAAACTCTTTTTTTTCGATCGATTATTGTAATAAATTTCCGAGTGAAGAATATATAAAATTTTTATAAGTTATGGTGTTTGATCAGATTTAAGTAAATAATTTGATATAATTCCTTTTTGCCCAAAATGATCTATTATCAATTTTTTTATAATATTGATTCTATTCTTAAGTTACGAGAAAAATAACTTGAAATGATATATGTCAAATATTTTACTTTTTATATCAGTTAAACATAAATATAAAAATACTTGTATTTTTATCAAGTGCTCACCTTGAGTACTGGAGAATGCTTCATGCGATTGCAAAACAAACTTAGAACATCACTGACAACACCACTGTAACCAACAACAAATTTTCCTAAACAGAAAAACACACTTTTTAACTGCCACGATCAATTTTTGATCAAAAGACAATTTGAAAAACACTCCTACAAATTAGTATTCTATCTCATTTCGAACGATTATATTTTTATTAATTTCCCATTAAAGAATATATCAGATATTTTTTCATGTTGCGGATTTTGAGCAGAAATAATTAAATAATTTTTTGTTAATTCTTTTTTGTCTACTGCTCTCAAATTAATATTGTTTTTAATATTGATCTTTTCTTTAAGTTATGTAGAAGAATTAACATCATATTATTTAATATATCAGTTTATTTACTTTTTGTAATAGTTAATTAACAAAATACATCATATTATCTCTATTCATCCCATTTTTAATAAGAAGTAGCCGATCATATAAAATTAACACTCTTCGCGATCCCATTTAAATGAATCGTTAATAGCACAAAAAAAGCGCAAAGCACATTTCCACACTGATTAACACATTCTAATCGTTCAATTTAACAGCTTTTGCTCGTAACGGTCAAAATGACAATAAATCAATCCGAATCATAATTACTTGACTCATATTCCTCTTAATCTACTTTTGACACTAATGAGAGGGAATTCCTCTATATGCCTTATCAAACTTTCTAAGAAGTTACTCCATATTTTATATCCCAAAGAGCGATAAATAAAAGAGTATTTTTTATTATAAATTAATTTCAAACCGATAAAAATAGACGCGAGATTGGCAATCGCAAAGAAAACCCATATTACTGTGATATTGAAAGTACACTTATAATTTTGCATCTATTTGATACAAAATCTTTTTATTGTTTTTAATATTTTTATTTAAATTCAAACGAACCGTTTTATGGCGCGGATTTTGAAACACGTTGATAGAAAGACTCTCGTCACTCACTCGCTTCTTTTGCGAAATTGGCAGTTTTGCTTCCTGTGATATGGTTCCCTCTTGGGGTTCCCCTCCATCCCTCAAATTCCCCCTTCCGTTCTTGAGAATTTTCGCTCACTCTTTCCTTTTAAAAGGTTCCCTCTTTCATGTCCATTCACTCTATCTCGAATACTCCATGGAATAGTCGCACTATTTACACAGCAGCTCTTACGTGGGTATAGCATTTTTTAGGGGATGGGGGGCACCTGCTTACACAAGTTTAAACGTTCAAATTCCAATGAAATTCCAGCGAAATCTGGATTTCTTCTGCAGAGTACTACACAAAATGGATTTTCTGGGAATGATTTTTTGCAGTGGATGTTTGTTGTTTAATTTGGCTTTTTTATTTGTTTTTGTGGCTTTCTTGGGTTTCTGATTTTTATTGCCTGGACATTCATTGAGTTTTCAATTACAATATTGTACAGATTTTGCTCAATTATTTAAATAATTTAAAAAAATATGTTATTTTTTATAGGAAATTAGACGATACGTATTTTTCCGATTTGAAAAAAAAAATTATCTTAGAAGTTATGAGTATTTAAATTTTGTATCTTGTTTTTAAAAATAAATATTTTTTTTTTCTTTAAACCTTTATAACTTTTGATCTAATTGAGATATTAATAGTTTCTTTTTGATGATGATATCGTTTAATGTCTTCTTTCGCAATAAAAATTAAAAGTAGTTTTTAAAAAACATACTTATATTTTTTGTAATTTTTTTTTAATTTGTGACCAGGAGAATTTTTTTTTAATCGAATCTTCCACTTTTTCTCGCAAACAATGACAGATACGAAAAAGCCTTTACCAGAAAAATTAAAAAATTACATTTTTAAATCTGCAAAAAATAAAAAGGTAGAGTTTTCCAGAAAATCTTTTTTTTTTTCTTAAAATTTTGAAAAAATTAAATAAATATTTTCTGGAATACTCTACCTTTTTTATTCTTCCAAATATTTTGGAAAAGTTTTTGCTATTAGAAAAAAGGCAATCCTATCAGCGCATGCGTGCTAAACCATTTTTAAGGCTGGGAGAATTTTTTTCCTAAAAATATAATTTTTGAATTTTTCTCATAAAAGTTCTCATAAAAGTTATTTAGCCAGCATAAAACGTACAAGATACCTTCCTTATAAAAGTACAAATTAAAAACAAAATTTAAAAACAATGTAAGGGTGGGTTTTTTTTTTAAAATCTACTTTTAATCTTTTTTAGAAAAACCGCCACCATTTTGTTAATTTTTTACCTTTTTTTAAATTTCCGACGGATTATTGGCTGAAAAGTTATCTTATTTAGTTAAAAAGTAATTTCTTTGATTAAGGCTGTAACTATTTTCTTCAAAATTCGCTTTTTTCTCAAAATTAATTATGAAACTTAGAATACAACTATTCCATTTTTTGTTAAAAATATGTTCATATATTCATGGTTGGAAATTCATGTTTTCAGTCGAAATTGTGACTGTTTGGTTGAAAATTAATTTTCTAAATCGAAAATTCATCATTATAGTTGAAAAGTCAATTTCAAATTTAAATAATTTTACTATTACTCTTTGAAAATTAAGAACTGTAAAGTTATGAATTTTATTTTTTTAAATTCAACCATTTTAGTTACAAATAACAAATTATTCGAGATTCAAACAATTTAATTCAAAGTTTAATTTTCAATAATTTCAAAGCATAAAATTTGCAATGCTTCAATTTTAAATCTTTATTATTTTTAAATACGCTCTAATTATGAATCTACATTTCAAATGTTTCAATTTAAAAATCATTCAATTTTAAACGGATTCATTCTTAAATGTTCCCACAGTAAATTATTATTTATTTGAAATACCTATGATTGATTAATTTTTTTAATATTGCATTGCTCAAGCCTTTAAAACTGTATTTAACTTTTTTTGTAATTTGAAAATTAACAATTAGAAATTAACACTGAAATTTTGTAATTGATTAAAAAATATATAAATTCACAATAATTTCTCAGTTTTGCCGATCGAGCGTTATTATTTTAATCAATGAAATTAAGGAAGACTTATTTATCTGTCAGAATCCTTATTAATAATAATTTCATTAGTTAAATTTTTATTAATTCAGATTTAGATAGTGCAAAGTCAAATTTAATTTTTTTTTTTGGTATAAAACAGCGAAAAACAAATTTTTACCTCTAAAAATAAAAAAATCCGGTTTTCCATAACAACTCAGTGAGCTCAAAAATATTTCACTGGATCTTTTTGTACATATTTTCCTAAGAAAATTTTTTTTTGTCTTAACTTTTTTCATATCTCGCTTCGTTTTCGAGAAAAAAGTTTTTTGCACCTTTGGGTTGAAGTCATTTCAGCGGAACCATGATTGTTAAAAAAAATAATAGCTCTCTGCTGGCAAGGAATCATTTAACACAGGTTTATTGTCCAGTCATTTTTGGACAGTGTTCTTAAAAAAAAAACATGTATAAACCGAAGTAACCGGTTGTCAAATTTTTTATAAAACTTTTTATAAAGTAAACCATGGTCATTGACCAGTACAGAATCATAGCAGTGGTTCATTATCAATTCATTATTGGTTGAGTCTGTTGAAAAAATTCATTATATCTTCCAAAAAATTCTCAATTTTATATTCGTTTACAAAATTTGTTTGAGAAACCAAGAATTGTCATTGGGCATCTAATGAGAAATTATCACATCACTGTTTGGGATAAAATCACTATAGTCACTTTTTAAGATAAAAAGTTCATTTTTTATAAGCACACTTGTTTCAATAAACTAAAACAGAGAATCCAAGAATTTCTTAATTTTATTTTCTTTCTTTGAATTCATTTTGAATTATTTTTAATTCGCCTTCAATTATTATAAATTTTATCAGATTCTTATTCACTAATACTACTTATTCCCATTTGTTTGAATTCAATTGATTTTTTTTTATTTAAGCAATGTTGTTCTTCTCAATTGAATTATTTTCAACTTATCTTAATTTAGTGTTAATGGAATCGAATATTCATGAATTCCCTTAAATTTTTCTAAATCCATTCCACTCTTACTGAAGTCAATTGATTATTTTGAACTTTTTAAATTAGCTTCAAATAATTTGGATTTCCCACTGAATTATCATTAATTTATCCTTAATATTTTTAAATTATTTTGAATTCTTAGAAATTATCTTGCATTTTTCTATTTATCCTACTTTTTAAGCCATATGGATTCTTTTAAATTCACTCGATTCTACTCAATTCAATGAATTTTTTCATTCACCATAAAGTCTTTTAAATTCACCTTGAGTTCTCAGACCATTTATCTCATTCTTTTGACTTTTCTTGAATTTTCCTCAATTTAATCCGTACGCGAAAACACAATAGAATTTTTTATTATTTTTAATTTGTTTTTAATTCAGTTGATATTTTTTAATTCACATTAACATTTTTTTTTATTCAACTACTCTTATTTCCCTTAAATGTCTCTACATTAAATTAATTTCGAATTTACCCTGCATTTTTATTAAATTATTCTTAACTTTTGAAAAATTGAATTCTGTAGAACTCTTATGATTTTTATAATTTGGGCTTAATTCTTTGAAATTTTTTTAATTCTCTGGAATTAACTTGTTTTTAATTTAGTTGAATTTTTTTCAATTCACTTTAACATATTATGAATTTGATCGAACTCTTTTCATTTCGCTTAAATTTCTCAAAATTCACTCGAATTTTATTTAACTCGTTGTTTTATTTCTTTTTTTGTAATTTCAACTCAATTCTGTTCAATTTAGCTAAAAAACTGTTCACTCCCATTTTACTCAATTCGATGGAATATTTTAGATTTAACCATTTTTTTCAGCTCAATTATTTAAATTCGTTTCGAATATACCCTGAATTCGTATTCATTTATCCTGAATTCAGAAGAAAAAATTTGTATTCTTTGAGATTTTCTCAATTTTTTATCTAAAAGCTGAATTCTTAAAAAAATGTTTATTAATTCACTTATTTTTACTCAAATTTAATTCAATTTTACTGCATTGAGTTGAATATTTTAGATATTTTGAAATTTATCAATTTGTTTGAATTTGCATGACTTATATCAAATTACTCTAAATTTACTTGAATCAAATGAATTATTTATTGTTTCTTGCTTTTAAATTTATCCTGAATTCGTTACAATTTACCTGGAATTTTTATACATTTTAACCAATTCTTTTGAATATTTTTGAATTCAAAATATCAATAGTGATATTATTAAAGCACTTAAAATTCATTCAAATAGAACTGCAGGACAAAATAAGCCATAAAATATAAAACATAATAATATATAAGAATAGAATGTTCAAAAATAATGTTAAACCAAAAAATAAGAAAAATAATGTATCTGATTTAGATTAGAATATATTAATAAATCCTAAGAAAGAATAAAATGTTAATTAGTTTATTGTAAATAAAAAATAAATATCTTATATTTTCATATTTTATCAATCTTTAGTCTGCAATTCAATTCATGCTTCACTCATGCTATTGTGAACTTTTCATAAAAGTCTGATATTAAGAAACAAATAGTCACTGAAATATTAAAATATGTGTCACTCGCTGCGATAACACCTAACTTGGCACAATTTACATTCGAATTTTCACTTCTTAGTTTAACTAAAAATTCTACAAATTTCGATTTTTCAATTATATGAAATTTACAACAAAAACAGTAGTGATCCGAATTTGAATCCTTGCGCTGGATTAGGTTCTCTTGCCCTATTAAATCCAAATTTAATTTTTATTTACAGATCAATGCGAGTCGATATCCGGCAGTAGTAAAGCTGGGACATGCTCATGGCGGTGTTGGAAAAGCTCGAGCAGAGACAAGTCAGGAATTTCTAGACCTTGCTTCATTAGCAGCCATGACGAATGCCTATTGTACTTCCGAACCGTACATTGACACCAAGTACGACGTTCATGTCCAGAAGATTGGAAACAACTACAAAGCATTCATGTACGTGCCAAAAGAACAGAAGCATCTTTCAATATTTAAAATTTCTCCAATGACACCTTCAAGACTTCAAGTTCAAAGACCCAGTTACCATCAGACATAAAACAAAATCTATAGCTGAAAATTTAAAAAAGATCATACTATCACTAATGCATGTCGATTCATCACATTTTAAAGCTGGGAAAACCTTTGGACTCTAGCCACCAACCGCCCCCTAAAATCAATTATTTTTTAAAAATAAAGTCCCACGATAAAATGGATTTCTATTTTAGGCGCAAGAGCATCAGTGGAAATTGGAAATCTAATACTGGATCTGCTATGCTGGAACAACTGGCTGTAACAGAAAGACATCGTGCGTGGGTCGATCACGTGGCTCAACTTTTCGGTGGTTTAGATATCTGTGCAATCGAACTCCTGGTTGGTAAGGACGGAAAAGAGTACATCATTGAAGTTAACGACAGCGCACTCTCGTTAATGGGAGACTCTCAAGAAGAAGACAGACGTCACATCGCTGACCTTGTCACCGCCAAGATGCAGGTAACGTATTTTTATAACTCGAGTTTCAACATGTGGAAACAGCTACCAATCTTTCAGCAAAAGATTACAAACACCTCGATTAAAATTGATTGATGATCTCTTCAATAAAATATTGCTGAAGCTTGCAAAACAGTCTCTTCTAACCTATTTAAACTTTAATTAAGTCGTTCAAATCAATCCTTTCCATACTTTCCCTTCCCTACTCACCCTTCATTCAACTAGTTCCACTCTCACTTTCACTACTTCTTCTACTATACCTGCTCTTACTTTCCCTTCATACTCATACTTTACCGAACTCTATTTTCTCTCTCCCAGTTTCTTTTCTACACACCCTAAATTCTCTATTACTTCTCCACCCTTTTCTCTTTCTCTTAATTTCCCACCCTTCGCCTACTTCCTAAACTCTCACTTTCCCCTACATTCCACCCCCCT
>NC_046659.1:153728147-153744395 GCF_010883055.1 Belonocnema kinseyi
CACCTATTCCCACTTCACTTCCTTATTATCTCTTCTCTTATTTCCTCTCCATTCCTCATTACTTAGGGCCTCTACTTTCCCTCCCTCATTTCCTATGGTTTCCACCTCCTCAATTTCCTCACTTCATATCCTCTAACTTCCCTTCGCCTCACGTTCCTTAAATACTTCCCAATACGTAATCACCCTCACTTCCCTACTATCTCTCCCCTCATTTCCTTTCCATTCTCCGCCTTTCAACTTCTGTTCCTTTACTCACTACTTTATAATCACTGCCTTATAACTGCTCACACCCTCTACTTCGCCTCCCTCACTTCCCATACTTTCTCTTTCCTCAATTTCTCACCACAATCTTTCCCTAACTTCCTTTCATTCAATTCGCCTGCTTCACCTACCTTTGGGACCTCACTCTACCTTCTCCTTACTCCATCTACATTCCTCTCACTTCCCCCTACTTCCTGTGCCATCACATCCCCGTCCTTCTTTTACATCTTACCTGCTCACTTCCCCTTACTTGCCAACTCCCTGAGTTTTCCTACCTTATAACTACTCACAACCCCTATGTCTACTCTCTTTTTTGTAATACTACCCCTCCCCTAAATTCCTTACCACACACGTCCCCTACTTTCCTTTTACTCACTCCGCCTACTGCTCTGCCCCTTATTCATCTCTCTTTTTATCACAACCCCCTCACTTCCACTACTGCTCCTAACCTCGCGTTCCCTACTTTCACTCATTCTCACTTTCATACTACCCCTCCGTTCCCACTTCATCTACATTCCCCTTAATTTCCCCAACTTTTCAACCCCTCACTTTCCAATACCTTCCACCCCCTCACAGACCCTACTGTCCCTCCCTCACATCCCCCTCGCTTTTTCATTTTCATCACTTTCCTGCTTTTCCACTCATCACTTCCCCCACATTCTCTTTCACCACCTACTTTCTCTTTCCTTAATCCCACTTCTCTCATGCTACACTTTTTCTACTGTCCTTTCCCTCACTACACCCACTTTCACTCTCATTACTTCCTCTTTCTCTACTCGCACACACTGCCCTCCCAGAAGTTGACCAGAGCCAGATGAGCATAAGGGGTCAAATGAGAAACAACTTTTTCTCCCGAAATATGTAGTTTTTGTTGCTGTTCCCTTTGACTAAAAATTTTGCAGCAATGTATATATTTTAACCTAAATTGAAAACAGTTATTCTAACCACTGTGGAACTACCATTATAAATTGAAACTGAAATTGTTTTCCAATTTATTTTCGAAGAAGGTTCTCAAAGCACTTGCAGCTTCGACGATTAGATTCTAATTGTAACACTCGTGTTTCGCGCTCGCCAATTAGGTTATATAGAAGGTTCTGTTTGAAAAATAAAACAATGTAGACCAAATAAAATGGAATATACGAAGTAGGGATTTACTTCGATAGAATGTTCATAAAATTTAGATTCCCTTTTAAATAAAATTTAAATTATTAAAATAAGTTAAATTTATATTTAAAATTATTTCTTCACATTTCGCAGAAAAAAAAACACATTTTTTATGTCATGTAAAAATGATGTTTTTAGGTTTAAATTTTATACAAAACAGGTGATAAATTATTTTTAATAAATTTTAGACATCGCGCGCTTACAAAAAAAGGGCTTCGTAGCCTACTGAGACGTTAATTAAGTCAATTCTTCCTCTTTCACATTTTCCTTTCTTATTCTCACCTCCTTTAACCAAATTCCCCTTCCTCCCATGATTCATGTCCTCTCACTTGACTTCCATCTCAGTCCTTCCCCTTTGACATACTCTACTTCTCCCTTCCGTACTTAAACTATTTCAACTACCCCTACTACCCCTCCTTCCTCTTTCTATACTTCCCTTCCCTACCCTAGCATTACTACTCTGACACCTTACTTGCCTACACCTAAACTACTCACCCTAACTTACCTACTACCTCTCCCACACTTCAAATAATTCCCTAACGTTCCAACCCCTTCAATTTTCCTACTTTCCCTTCACTGAGTTGACATTTCCCCAAAAAAATATTTTTATTTTGAATCAAAGACAATTTAATTAAACAAAAGAATACGAATTTTCAATCAATTAGTTAAATAATCAACCGAAACAGAATAATTTTTTAATTAAAAAGATAAATTTCTAACAAAAGACTTGAATTTTCAACCAAAAAAGATCTCCAGTTAATAAAGAAAAAGAATCTCATTCAAAAAGTAAAAATTCCAAGTAAGAAATACAAATTTCGTGAAAATAGTCAAGTTATTAACGGTAAAATATGAATTTTTAACAAAAAAGTCTAATTTTTAACTAAAAAAGGTAAATTTAAAAAAAATGGAATAGTTACATTTGCATTTAGAAACATTAATTTTCAACTGAGAGAACGAATTTTCGACAAAAGAAATGCATTTAAAAAAAATAAATATTAAAAAAGAATTTTTAACCAAATGGTTGAATTTTCATGCAGCAAAAACATGAATTCTCTACCAAAAAAAGACAAATTTTCAAATTAAAAAAATTGTCAATCGAAAATAGAATATTTTAATTTTTACTCCGAAAAATAAATTTAACAAAAGAAAAAAATAAACTAAAGAAATCCATTTTTAACCAAAATCATATTATTTAAATTTACAGCAACATAATTAATTCCCAACTGAAGAATCGAATTTTTAACAAAATAGTTATATTTTCCTACCAAAGAAATATATTTTTTAACCAAAAACATAATAGTTAAACTTACATTTAAAAAATTCATTTTCAACTGAAGAAACAACTTTTTACCAAAACAGTTTAATTTTACAACCAAAGAAATGAATTTTAAAAAAATGCATTTTTAACCAAATAGTTGAATTTTCAAACAAAAAGATGAATTTTCTACTAGAAAAGAGAAAAATTTCGACTAAAAAAGGTAAATTGTCAACCTAAAATAGAATAGTTAAATTTCTAGTTAGAAAAATGACAAAGGAAAAAAAGGGTAAACATATAAATGAATTTTGAACCAAAAATATAATAGTTAAATTTACAGAAAAAAATTTTTTTCAACTGAAATAGATCAATTTTCTCAAAGAAAAAAAACGAATCTTTAACAAAATAGTCCAATTTTAAACAAATGTAATAAATTGTTAAACAAAGAAATAATGTTTAAGGTAATAAGATTTTTTTCTACCAAAAAAAAAGAAATTTTCAACTTTTAATAGAATAGTTCAATTTTTAGTAAAAAAAATTAATTTTCAAAGAAATAAAATTAATTGGCAACCAAAGAAATGAATTTTTAACCAAAAAGATTAACTTCGATCCACATTAAGATTAATAGCCTACCCAAAAAAATCCATTTTTAACAAAATACATGAATTTTTAATAACAAATTTTAATTTACGAAATTTTCAACCTAATAGTTAAGTTTGCATCCAAGGAAATTATTTGTCAACCAAAACGAGGAATACTTAATAAAATAGTTCAAGTCTGAAACTAAACCGATTAATTTTAAACCAAATTGTTGTGACTTTTAACCCCCAAAAAGATGCAACTTATACCAAAATAGTCGAAAATTTCAAACGAAAAAAAGGAATATTTAACAACAAAAAAATAACTGTTTATAAAAATTATTGAATTTTGAACAGAATAATAACATTAACTTTAACTTCATTTTATCAAAAATTCTCTGACTGTCAGACTTTCCATAGCATTCGCAGACTTTCTCTGACTTTTTGGAATTCCCTAGCATGTCGAAATCCTGTGTTCAGAACTACGAATTCCTAAAAACACGACAAATAATTTTCTATTAACAAAAACTAATAAATATTTAAGTTTCTAATCTCGCCCCAGAACATGGGACAATATGAGACATGTATACAATTGATAATTTTCATATATTTATCACAATTACTATTTCCTGAACATATCGTCTTTCATGAAATTGATACATAAAGTTTCACAGAATGTATTCACAGAATGTACTTACATTTTTTTTTAAACCACCACAGATTGAAAACATTTCACTGAGAGTGATAACTATGCTCAACATGTCCCGATTTCCCCTATAATGGTTTCTCCCGGAACAACGAGCCCCCAAAAATGATTGATGATCTCTTTTAGGCGTTCTGCCGACCACCAGCTGTTTTGACCAAAACAGCATCCAGAGGGTCGATGTCAACTTCTAGTCAAGTGACAAGTCCATCAGAAGATCGAGCTCCACCTCCCTCAGCAGCATTGGGGTCCCATGGCAGTATTAGTTCGATGACAAGTGGCTTCGGATCCGCGGGTTCAACGTCTGCTCTCGTCAGTGATGTCACTTCTTCTGCTGCTGACAGTCATCACCAATTGCAACGACGTGATTCACAAGGTTAGTTGAATACACTGCAATCTGCAACTATTCAATAGCCTTCAGTCTCTGAATTAGCAATGAGACCGCCTTGATCTTTTAACGAGAAAGATGAGGACAGATAGAATTATTAGCGAAGACCTACAGCAGTGTACAATGAATGGAATTATTTCAAATTAAAGCAATATTCATTTGTCACCTTATCTTCTCGCCTTTAGAGAAAATATGATTAATCTTCATGGAATTCGACTTTTTTCAAATTTTGGGTCAGATACTTCTGTGGGTGATCTAATCATTTTATTAGGGCCCTGCTTGAAACAGCTTCTACTGATAGGGTTTTTGCCCATCTTTTTTTTAGATGCAAAATTTAAGGGTTTAAGCTAATCAAATTTTAATATTGAGCTGTTTGCAAGCCAAGGTTTAAAAAAAATTGTATTCAAAAAGTACAAATTTAAGATATTATAAAAGGCCACCTGGTCCATTTAAACCAGTAATTTCAACAATAGTAACTCTAACTAGAAAATTAGAATAACTACTTTGCAACATTATCAGAAAATCAATAGTTTCGAAATAATTAGTTTAAAAAAGTCAAAATGTAGGTTATTTAAATGATGAGATGATCATCACCACGAGACGATGGTCTCATTGTCGGCCACTAAATACTAAATACCTACAGATAAATTATTTTTTCTTAAATACGGGAAATAAGTTTTGTTTTAGATTAAAAATTATCCTGGTTTCAAAATGGTGTCATAAAACGATTAAGTTAATAAGAAAGCCACTTTATTAAATTCTGTCCCTCATAAACTGTGTTTAGAATGTCTGGTAAAAATGTATCATGACGAGGATAAAAACAACTACTCTGAGAAGTGAATTAAACTGTTTGTTTTTTCTTAGTATTGTAGTATTCACAAAAGAAACCTCCAGACCGTTTCGAATAACTCTCCATCTCAGAATAAGAAAATTACAACTCTGGACCATTAATATTTCAATCAATCACATAAAAATTCACTATTGGTACCTCCCTCAGTTTTCCCATCGTTGGGAGGTCTCTTACCTTGAAGAATTTAACAATAAAAAGTAAAATATAGAGCCTCGTAGCCTCAATATCCACCAGAAGAAACGATCTTCTCCCCGCCCTCTTGTTCATAAAACCGATACTTCTTCAGTGTCTTGAACAAAGAATAATGAAAGATAATTGTGTCCTCTAGCATCGCAATCAAGTACAGTAAGCAGTGCTCCATCCGTCGGTCGTCGTCCAGAAGAACCACCACCTACCAGGACACCTTTCCTCCGTCAAGGAAGCCAGACGCAAAGCCAAAATGAGGACACCGAAGACACCATGAAAAATCTTCGAAAGACTTTCGCTGGAATCTTCGGCGACATGTAAATCTACTCCCTAGAAACGATTCATCCAAGTACGATGATTTCGAAAATGGAGAAACAGACAAATTCTGCTGATGGTCCAGAACATCGAATATATCGATAGAAAGTCTTTCGAAAGATGATGAAGGTCCTAAATTAAAAACCAGCCAGTGGCGAATCCAAGACTCTTTTTCCCAAAAAGAATTTTAAACTAAAATCCAGATTCAATTGGATTATTAATTAAATTAGGAAGAAGGAAAATCAGAAATCAGAAATGTAGTCCTTTTATCGAAAGGAGTGAAGTCCTCTCGATAATTCCCAATCTCTCAGCTTGGGGCTGATTTCTCGAAGAAAAGCCCCATCATAGAAAAAGTAGTCATCCTAAAAAATATTATTTGCACTTCACTCAATAATTGTCAGTAGCAAAAACCAAAGATCAAAGTACGAGTAACCATGAAAATAAACAAAGGTATTCTGAGAGGGAAAGGATTATTGAATAGTCTCTTGGATCCGCCACTGAACCGAATCAGCGTGAGGCTAATGAAACTTATTGGCAATAAATGGTTGAGGGTCCTGCCTCTGCTTTCATCAACAAATCAAGTTCTCATTGCACGGAAGTCGTTGTCACTCGTAACTTTGTTGATCAGCACAGAGAAAGATCCCCTTGGCGTTTCTCACGATGGGTGCAGCAAATATGTATCGAATGTAAATTTTTAGCGTCAGTTACAGATATGCTAGATGCACATCGACACTAGAAAACGAAGCTTTTACACTGACAGATAATACGATAAGATGTTGTTGTATTAGAATGGCACTGGTTAATCCGAATTCTGTTAAAGTCTATTAGAAACGAGAAGAGATATACTAATCGAGTACAATACAACGCACGCTTAAATGGCTACTAGTCATTTTATTTTCTATTAAAATTACTATTGTTTATCTTCATTATTGTCAATCTCAGATGTTATTTATTCGTTATTGGTATGTTATTTATATTCGAGTTGTGTTCTAATGCATTAACGTATTTAATCTTTGTTTTTGGATTAACTATTAGAGCTGGAATTTGTTAAGCGGTTTTTTTAATTTGCTAGTGGCAATATTGTTAGCGTTACTAAATCATAGGATCACATACTTTAAGCGCACAAATAGATTGTAAAATCTGAAGCGTCGAGAAAGCAACGAACGACATTTTCGGCTTGATAACCAGAATTATCGGCAAAAATATTCCACCTGAGAGTAGAAGTAAGAATCGACTGTCATGCGTTAGAAAACGAAATTCTCAACAACAACAAACAAGAGAGAATCCAGTTTCCTCAAAAATTATAACATTCTAAGGAAACAAGTCATGAAACGATATAATTTCAGTATCGCTTGCAAGCGGAAAATTGATCCCTTTCCAAGTTTTACCTTTTTCTTCAATAATTTGCCTTCTTCTTATTTTCTTACCCCCTTCTTTTAGTATTTTCCTCTTTATTTTCCCGTCTTTGCTCTTTTATCTTTATTAGATTTTATTTCCTCTGGTCGTGTACTACCATTTTTATTTTCCCTTCTATCGTAGAATAGATTCATCACGATGCCTCTATCGTGTGCTCTTCATTCTCTGCAAAATAGTAAAATTTCAATCAGAGTCGGAATTTTGAGAAACGCAAAGTGCACCTGAAAATACTGAGTTTCAATGAGAGTTTTTTAACAGTGGGTAATTAGAGTGCCATTGTCACTAGGAATGTTCTGTATTACATTCATGTAGAATCTATATAGCCATTACATTGTCTACTTACGTATACGCAAGTAAGTTGTTACTCATTTTTCTCAGGCACTTGCGTAGGTCTGCAACTTTCTACAGTTCCCTCTCAGGATCGCAAATTTTACTACAAGCAGTTTTAAATTTGTAGTCGTAAGAATAAAACATTGCAATCCATTATTTAACTAAGCTAAGGAAAAACTATTTCAATTCATTATTTAAGTATTGATAAGAAATCCATTGCATTCAACTTAAGAATAAATGAAATAACTCGTAAGGAAATCCATTGCAATCCACTAATGAAATAATAGTTAAGTAAGAATCCATTGCAATCCACTAATGAAGTACAGTTAAGTAAGAATCCATTGCAATCCACTAATTGAATGATATCTAAGATATTTGAGATTTAAGTAAGTGCGTGCCGAGGATTTCAGAATCAAGAAAAAAATGTACAGGTGCAAAATTCTATCGCTAGTCTTTCACTGCACCTCTCACTGTCATAGTTTCACATCGATTTCGGAAAGAAATTCGCTTCGGATATAAAAAAAATGCAATTTGCAATGCAGTTCCGCGAGTACGGCATTCTTTAATGCTTCCATGTATTTTGTCGTACATTGGCGCCGCATTGTTCGCCATCTTTGAGATACGGAATAGAACTGAATCATACCGGACCAAGAAACACCACTGAACTCCGCAGATATCATTCCATACGGCATTTCGAAGATGAGTTTCGAATTCGGGGCAAATTTTCTACCTAGGGACAAAAAATGGACCCAAAAAGGCGTTTGCTTGGAAGTGTTTCTCAGTATATTTTAAGCCCTACTGACACTCGATCTTTTCGGGAGGATCCTTAATGTTCCAGGCTTCCAAATACCAGCGATTTTTCGATGTGGATCTTGCCAGCCATTCGGGTTTGCAGCAGGAAAGTGTCGAGTGGTTTTTCTATTGGTTATAACATTTTCCATAGAACCCCGCCAGAATTCCGCATGGCAGATTGAACGGTTCTTAATAGACTTCCCTGGAGTTTTGTCTATCGAAGCAAAACGATTTGTGGAAGTGGCATTTGAAAATGACATTTTTGAGAAGGAATCCGGCACGCTTTTAGATTTAGGATTTTAAAAAATTGGGAGGTTCAAATACAATAGAGAATGGTGCAAATCCTGGTTGTAATTTGCATAACACTTGGAAATCACCTTCCATTAAAATTTCCACTTGGTTAAGAATTCCTTCGAGGATTGTGGCATTCGAGAGGAACCTTTTCAATTTTGATGAAATATAATGAAAAATGTAGCTTTAAGGAAACAACAACACATTCGATGAGAAAAGTAAATACTTATAAGTGTTGAAACTTGCAGTTCGTATATCTTACCTTTTCTCTTAAATTTATTCTCTATCTATATTCTATAGATTTAAGAGATTAAAAATGCAGACGCATTTTTAATATAAGCTGATATTGAAACCAAAGACGGAAATAATGATGAACAAATGAACATTGAACACTGTAAAATAAGAGCGATATGAAAATAAGCAGTGCAATACCTGGATTGAAATTACCTTTATCATAAAGGTGATTAAATCTTGCTCTAATCTATGATTTCAATTTAAATTCAGTTTCCCAGATGGGAAAATTGAATTATATCACCAATATTAAAACTTGCCATTGGTAATCGAGAGCAAGAAGGTATTTGTTCACATCAAATTTTCAACTTTCCTTTTCCTTCTATTCTTTATCTTAAACTTCTCTTTACGATTAAAGGTAAATTGCGAACGAAATGTTCTATAATAGAATAGAAAGCATTAAAAAACCAAAAAAAAATCAATATTAATATTATTATATATTGAACGTCATATATATATTATGATCGTAAATGCTCCTCTTTTTATGTGTACTCAGTAGAATAGCAGCATTCCAAAAATCCAAAAAAATATGAAAAATGATACAAAATGAATAATGAAAATGACATAGAAGTTGGGGTTGTCGTGTGCTAAAGTCTCTGCTTAGCTCGCTGTGATCAAAGGATCGCTTCTCCATCGCTTGTACACGCGACGACCGAAAAGTAAAAGAGCTTAAGCAGAGCGAACTTTTTTGTTTCTGCCGAATAGGCATAAAAACCCTTGATGCATTCTAAGATGAAAAAAGTGTGATTGAAGATTGCACTTCTAAATGATCCAGAGGCTAAAAGCCTCAAAATGATGAGAAGTAAGGAGAAAATATTGTAACTAACGGTTACAAAATTCGACACGATTAATATTTAAATCTTTAAATATTGAGTCGATATATAACCTATTTAATAATATGTGTAGCTCTAAAAGAGGGGCATGCGATAATATATAATTGCATGTATCTGTATTTATTGTAATTTATTTATTTATTAATATTTGACATCAATTTAAATGATAAGTTCTGCAACCAAAAACTTTGAAATAAGGCGCGAAACTAAATACTCCGGAATATTGTATTGCAATATTTATTGGTAGATGATGTCGCTTAAGCGATGTATACGTTAGAGGCATGTAAAGTCGTATAATTATTGTCATGTAAAACGTTGATAATCAACGACCAGAAATATTTATTGAGATGTTATACGTTTCAATGACTACTTACTCTACGATTAACGTTGACGACGATTCTTATTATACTATCCGTACCGTAACTCCATAAACAAATTCTATTAATACATTATGCAATACACAAAGAAACAATATAAACGTTAATGTTACATCATTGATATATAATTATTATATGATGAAGTATGTAATCCCTCTTTCATCCACGTTAGCATCGGGGCAACTGAAATTTAAATATATGCTTGAAAAATTGACAAGAGCGCCCAACTTTTGAGTATAGTAATTTGCCACTGTTTTTTCTTAAGAAATGACATCTGCGACGCTAGTGTCAATATTTAAGAAAAATGATTTTTCTTCGGTTGCCCTGTAGAGGATCTGTTAACCTAATCGTATGTAATAATAAATAGACGTACAGTAAAATATCTTGTTTATTTATTCTCACATTTTTCATTAAATGAGTTAGCAAGTTGATGGACACTAGACCCGCGGTTTAGGTCCCCTCAGTTTAGGCCTCCTTAGAACTGCTGAATGCGACACCACCAGTAGTGGAGCAAAAACAAGTGGGCAGTTTGTTTTCAGATTTCGGTTATCTTTTGATTATGTTGCAATTTTTTTAAATGCCAAAGGAAAATAAGAGACAGCGTTTGTCGTTTAAAGAGAAATCTGAGCCTGCAGGTGAAGTGTAAGTAATTAGCTCGCGAAGCTGATTGGAACAATAAAATTAAAAATTATGAATACCGAAACAAAGAATCGTCAAAAGCAAGTAATAAGAAATTATTTTTACGTGCAATGGATTACTGACATTGTAGTTTTTCTTCAAGTTTAAATTAATATGTATCTGATAACAAAATAGACCAAATTAAACAAATTTTTCTTACTACGGAGAAAATTCCAACAGAAATGGTTCACACGGCCCAAACTGTTTATATTTGGATTTCCTTGATTTAGGGCCAAGACCATTTGCAGACAACGCACGACACCAGCCTTAAACCGAGGGCTTGGTGTACATCTGAACCAGTGCCTGTATCCCTAAAAAAAAAGTGGCATGGTCGTACTTTAAAAAACAAAATAACCACTTTTCAGGAAGTGGGGTTAAAAACTAAGGTTGGTAACAAGAGTGGGGGCTATAAGTGAAAATAACGTTATGAACTTGGATGAAATTTAGAGCTTAAACCTAATACGAATATCCAACTGGATTTTTGGATTAAAGTTATTTTTTTTCATTGAAAAATCTGCTATTATATTTTTGGTTCGGAATTCAGCTCGTTTGGCAAAAATTCTATCATTTTGTTGAAAATTTAATTATTTTCTTGAAAATGTAACGATATTGTTAAGAAGTCATATTTTCTGTCGAAAATTTAACTACTTTACTAAAAATTCATTTTTTCTAATTGTCGGTTCATCGCTTTGGTTGAAAATTTAACTATGTTGATGAAAATTTTGTTTCATGTTTAATTGAAAATAACGTTTTCTTAACTGACAATTGAACTATTCCATTTTTGGTTAAAAACTGATCTTTTTCAGCTGAAAATGTATATTTTTTATTTGAAAGTTCAAGTTTATGGTTGAAAATTCATCTTTCTTGGTAGAAATTTAATCTTCTTGGTTGAAAATTTATCCTTTTTGGTCAAAAATGCAATTCTTTAGTTGAAATATCAACTGTTACATGCTTCGTGGATAATTCATCTTTTTTAGTTGAAAAGTCGATTACTTGACCTAAAGTTGAACTAATTTGTAAAAAAATTATTTTTTAATTTGTTTATATTAAAAATTGAACTATCCGATTTTGAATGGGCTCTTATGTTAAAAGATGCTACTGTTTTGTAGAGAATTCATCTTTTCTGCCTGAAAATTAAACTATTGGATTGAACATCATATTTTTAGATTTAAAATTAAATTTGTTGTAGATGATTCGTCTTTTAGCTTTAAAATTAAATACTTTTGTGCAAAATTCATATATTTTGTTTAAAAAATCGTCTTTTTCGGTGGAAGATTAATCTTCTGGGTTGAAAATTCACCTTTTTGTTTGAAAATATAAACATTCGGTTTAGAATTCACTTTTTGGGTGAAATTTTTTTTATCTACAAATTTAACTATTTCATGTTTGGTTAAAACTTTATTCTGTATACTGTAAACGTTAAAAAATCATATGTTTATTCGAAAATTCAAATATTTTGTTTGAAAAAATTCTTTTTAAGTAGAAAATTATTCTTATTTCTTGAAAATTGAACTTTTTGGGAAAAAAGTAAAGCACCTTGTTAATAATTAATCTTTCTTTATTGAAAATTATCGTTTCTGTTTAAAATTCATCTTTTTCGATTTAAAACACCACCGATTTTCTGAAAAATCCGACTTTTTAGCTTAAGAACTTGACCTTTGAGATGAAAATTCAACTGCCTTCTAAAAAACTTGTATTTTTTCTTCAAAATTCAAATATTTTTTTGAATTTTAACGTGTTTTTAAATATAAGATCAACTGACTGAAAATTCATCTTTGCATGATTAAAATTCAACTATCATTTTTGGTGAAAAATTCAACTGTGTTGTTAAAAATTCCTCCTTCTGGATTGAAAATACATCTTTGATGGTAAAAATGTCACACTTCTTGGTTGAGATTTTTGTTTGTTAAAAATTAACTTTTTTGTTCAAAAATCAACTATATTTGCAGAAATTCGCCATTCTGGCTGAAAATTTGTACAATTTGGCTAAATTTCGAATTATTTTTCAGAAAACTTGTCTCTTTTATTGAAGGTTTATGTACTTAGTACTGAATCCAAATGTTTTTTTTTTCATAAAAATACAAAAATAAAGTATGTTAATAATTATTATTGATAGTTTAAATTTGAACATTAATTTTAAAAATACTATAAACAATTTTCGTTTATCAAAATATTTTAATAATTATGTTTGTAATAATGAAATAATGTTTATTTAAAAAATTTTATTTGTTAAAATTCGAGAATTTTCTGTGGCGAATTGTAATATTCGGAAAATTTCAAATTGGGCATTATTATAAACTGTCAATAAAATTAAATTAATGATTTAATAATAATTTTTTAAATAAATTATTATTTATTAAAATACTATAATAAAATATATTATTAAAGAAAAAATATTTAGATATTCAATTTATTTTTTTTTTTAAATTATGGTTTGAATTTGAAATAAAAATAACTGAACAAAATATTTCCTAATGCACAAGAACAATACAAGGAAAATATTTTTATTACAAGAACAATAATTTAACAAAATACTATCCACATTAAAAAAAACTTGCCTTGAGAATTTTTGTAAAAAATTATTTATGTTTAAAATGTAAATAATAATTTTTTTAATACATTGAACGTTAAAAAATGCCTTCATTAAAATGCATCATTACTGTATTTTCAATAGATCAATAATATTGAAAATAAAAATTAATCGTTTAAATTCGGGAATTTTCTGTCGCTAATTTTATTATTTGAAAATGTACAAATTCGGTAATATTATAAACAGTTTGAGAATTTTATCATTCGAGAATTTTTCAATTCGCGATTTTTGTATTTCGCGTAATATATAAAATTATCGCGACAATTTTATAATTACGGAAATATTCTATTTCGAATATTTTATTTTTGAGGACTTTTCAGTTGTGTCAAACCATAATTACTTAAAAAATAATTTCTATTAAATTTTATTTCCAAAGATTATTTCACGAAACATTATTTTATAAAGCATTATTTTAAAAAGTTACTTTATTTAAAATTATTGTATGAAACATTATAAAAAAATTATTTTATTAAATATTACTTTTTAAAATTATTTTATCCAATATTATTTTATCAAACGCTATTTTTTAAACTATACAATCAGACTTTTTAAAAATTATTTTACGAATCAATATTTATTGACACATTACTTAAAAAATTATTTTATCAAATGCAAAGTTTTAAAATTATAATTTTCTTCATTTATTTATCAGTTTTTTTTTCGTTTTTCAAACTATTTCACGAAACATTATTTTATCACACATTAACTTAAAAAACTATTTTATAAAAATTAATTGAACAAACATCATTAAAGAAATTAAAATATCAAACATTGTTCCTACCAAATATTTTATGAAACGTTATTTTTTTAAATAATTGATCTTTTTTTAACTATTTTATAAAAATTATTTTATCAAACATTACTTTAGAAAATTAAATCATGAAACATTATTTCCACAACATTTTTTATGAAACCTTATTATTTTAAAATAATTGATCAAAACATGATTTTTTGAATTGTTTGTTAACTTATTTTATGAAACATTATTTTACGATAAATAATTTTAATATGAAATTTTATTTAAAATATTTCTAAAAAATATTTTATGAACCGTTATTCTTTAAATTCTTTTTTAACTTATTTTATGACAAATAATGTTAACATGAAATTTTATTTAAATATCAAAATCATTTATCATGAATTATTATAAAATTTTATTCAAATATCAAAATAATTTATCATAAATAATTTCATGAAATATTTAAGAAATATTTTATTAAACATCATTTCAACAAATTATTTCATCCAGCATTATATTTAAAAATTATTGCATCAAGCATTTTTTTATTGAAAATTATTTTGAATTAATTAATTTCAAATCACACAGACTGTGAGGTTAATTATTCTCTTTTGAAATCCATCAGATAATAAACAAGATGTTGAAAATTAACAAAATAAATATGGTTTTTTCTGAAAATATTCAAAGTCAGTTTTTTCAATAACGCCACCTTTCGCTTTTTTCGCAAATATTTGTTTTCGAGATTAATACTCGTATAATAAAGAAATTTCTTGAGTGTCATGTGGTGCAGAGTATTTTTTGGTTAATGTTAATCAATTAAAAAAAAAGATATAATTTTTTTCCAGAAAACAACCAAATTAGTGGTCCCCTGCAGCACGCCTTCTCCTGAAGCACCTTAGCAGGACGGGTTGTTCTCAATTTAAAGGTCATTCAAATATTAAACAGCAGTGCGGTCTATCTTACCGACTTATTTAGTAGCACATGAGCGACGCTGGTTATCACTTATCACTGGATAGCTGCGTTTGCTCAATAAACCGAAGTTCTGCTTACAATGTATACCTGACAAAGGGGCGGTTTTTTCTATTTCTTAGGAAGTTCAATTAATAATCCACAAAAATGTTTATTGTGGGACTTACGGGCGGAATTGCTACTGGCAAAAGCACAGTCGCACAAATAATGAGAGAGCATGGCATACCTGTCATCGATGCTGACATTGTCGCCCGAAAAGGTTAGGAATTGCACATTTCATCTCGACTCCCTTTATCCAAAACAAAAAACATCAATTCATAACAACAATTAATTAACATTCATTTTTTCAAGAAGTAGACAATTTTTTGTTTTTCCCTTGTTATTCCTCTAATCTGACTGTATTTCAAACGCATTTATTGGTGCGATCAAAGTCTTCAATTTGCATTCGTAAGTGAAACCGTGAAACGTAGATTTTATGAACCAACGATTTGTTTTCACGAGCTAAATTTACTCGTCAACAAAGCTAATTTATATGCTCACTCTCGGCTTTTATTTTCTGCCTCGAATTTACGAACATACAAGTTATTTGATTTCAATAGTTCCAATGACTTGTTGGAAATTAAAATAATTGCATATATAATTTACTAAAAATATCTCTGACGTTTCTTTTTTACAAAAATTTTCTGTTAGAGAGCTAATCACTATTTAATGATTTAACATATTTCTTAAGAATTGTGGAATTTTATTTGTAGTTTCCAATCATTTTTCTTCTTGCTTGAAGACCGAAAAATTATGTAATTTTTTCAGGACATAATTTCACCTTCAAATTTGAAAATATAATTCTTTTTTCATATTGTGTTTTTGATAATCTCGCCTAATCCCTGACAATACCTTACAGCGACATTATCAATAATAATAATAATAATAATAATAATCAAAAATTATTGTTTACAACATGAAGTACTTTCTGTTCGCAGCTGATAATGAAACATCATTAAAATATTATTTTATCAATTATCAATCATTGTCAATCATCCATCATTAATGTCAATTTCTCAATCAACATTTTTAAAAACTATTTTATACAAATTAATTTATGAAACATTAGTTTTTTAATTTATTTTTGCAAGCATTTCTTTAAAAAATTATTTTATCAAACATTATTTTATGATACATTATTTTATTAAAGATTATTTCTAAAATATATTTCATCAGATTTTATGAAACGTTATTTTTAAATAC
>NC_046659.1:153744495-153751118 GCF_010883055.1 Belonocnema kinseyi
ATATTTCATGAACCATTGAGTAAAAAGTTATTTTACTAAACATTATTTTTTTGAAAAATTACTTTAAAAATTATTTTATCAAACATTATTTTATCAAAGATTATTTCTAAAATAGATTTGATCAGATTTTATGAAACGTTATTTAAAAAAAGACTGTTTTATGAAACTTTTTTTTTTAAACATTAGTTAAAAAATGATTTTATGAACCATTTAAAAAAATATATTTTATGAAGCATTATTTACAAAAATTATATTAATGAACATTGACTTAAGAAATTAATTTATCAAACATTATTTTATGATAAATTATTTTTAACAACTATTTTAAAAAAATGAATTATTAAAACATTATTTTAAAAAATAATGTTCCATACAATACTATGTTATTTGATGAAAAATTAATTAATTTATCAAACATTATTTCCAAAAATTATTTTACGAAACATTATTTAAAAAAGTTACTTCATTAAAAATTATTTTATGAAACATTATAAAACAATTATTTTATTAAATATTACTTTTTACAATTATTGCATCCAATAATATTTTATCAAACGTTATTTTTAAAAACTATATAAAAAAACTTTTTTTTTTAATTATTTTATGAATCAATATTTTTTGACACATTGCTTTAAAAAACTTTTTATCAAATAATATTTTTTTAACTATTTTTAAAAACTATTTTATGAAAGATTTAATAAAATTATTTTACGAAACATTATTTTTCTGAAAAATTCCTTTAAAAATTATTTTATCAAACATTATTTTATGACACATTATTTTATCAAAGATTTTTTTAAAAGATTTAAGAAAATTTTTATAATTATTCTACGAAACATTATTTTTTTGAAAATTTAGTTTAAAAAATCTTTGATAAACCATTAAAAAACATACATTTTATGAAACATTACTTTTTAAACTTATTTTATCAAACTTTATTTTATGAAGTATTATTTTTAAAAATTATATTATTAAATATTGCAATAAGAAATTAATTTATTAGACATTATTTTTTAAAATTATTTTATGAAACATGTGAAAAAAAACTTATTTCATTAACCATTGCCTAAAACGTTATTTTACCAAACATTATTTCTAGAAATTATGTTATGAAGCGTTTTTTTTTAACTATTTTATGAAAGATTTAAAAAAATTATTATACGAAACATTATTTTTTTGAAAAATTACTTTAAAAATTATTTTATCAAAGATTATTTCTAAAATATATTTTCTCAGATTTTATGAAACGTTATTTTGAAAAACTATTTTTTGAAACAGTATTAAAAAAATTATTTTATCAACCATTTAAAAAGATACATTTTATGAAACATTACTTTTTAAACTTATTTTATGAAGCATCATTTTAAAAAATTATATTATTAAACATTGCTTTAAGAAATTAATTTATCAAAAAATGTTTGAAATTATTTTATAAAACGTTTTAAAAAATTATTTCATCAACTATTGTTTAAAACGTTATTTTATGAAACATTATTTCAAAAAATGATTTTATGAAGCGTTATTTTTAAAAACTATTTTATGAAAGATTTTTAAAAATTATTTTATGAAACATTCGTTTTTTGAAAAATTACTTTAAAAATTATTTCATCAAACATTGTTTTATCAAATATCATTTTTAAGAAAATTTTATAAATATGAATTCATGAAACATTTTAAAAAATGATATAATTAAACATTGCTGTAAGAAATTAATTTATCAAACATGATTTATTCGAAATATTTTATGAAACATTTTTTTGTTCAATTAATTGATAAAAAATTATTATTTCTTAATGTTATTTTATAAAATATTATTTTATGATGAACAATTTTAATTTGGCATTTTATTTATTAAATTAATTTTTCATAAATTATTTCATGAAGCATTTTCCTTTTTGCTTGAACCACAAAATTATACAATTTATCAAGATAGAATTTCACTTTCAAATTTGAAAATATCTTTTTCCACATGCCATGTTTTTTCTTCAAAATTTATGGTTCAACATTTTTTATTATTTTTTTATAAAATATTGTTGATCAGCTTTCAGTATCAAACTTTTAAAATTATATTATTTAAAACTGGACATTTTTAAAATTAAACAAGCTTGAATTGTAAGCAAATATCGACATCTTGAAAATGCTTCGGTTTCATTTTTTAATTTTTCAAAATTGTATTCCTTGAAAATAATTAGTTTCTGTAGCCGAAAAACAAATAAAGACCAATATTTAGTTAAACAATTAATTTTAACTTGCAATCTCCTCAATTTCTTAAATAAAAGTTTGAAATTAAATTATTTTTAATTCAAAAACTAAAAATTCACAGCTTTTAAAACTTAAAAAAATTCCAGTTTTTTTTCTTAATTAAGAATTTTATATTTAGAACAATGTAATCGCTGAATTCTTGGAATATTCTGAATTCCTGAAGTTTTTTGAATTTGTTAAACGGTCTAAAATCTCTTTTAAAAAATTATAAATTCAATGAAATCCTTGCATTTTTAGAATTACTGAAAACCTTTGAATACTTCTGATTCGGAGTTCTCAGAATTTCGTGAATTCCTTTAATTCTCTGAATTCTGTCAATTATCTGAATTCCTTAAATTCTCTGATTTCTCAAAATTTTCAGAATTCCGTAAATTTTCTGAAATTTTGGAATTTTCTGAAATCTTGGAATTCTCTGCATTCCCTAAAATCCTTGAATATTCGGAAATACTTAAATTTTCTGAATTCCCTGATTTGTCTAAATTCCCTGAAATCCTTGAATATTCTGAATTCCTTGAATTTCTTATATGCTCTCAAATTCTCTGAATTCCCTCAAATCCTTGAATTTCCTAAATTCCTGGAATATTCAGAATTCTCTGAAATCCTATAATATTTTTAATTCCCGGAATTTCTTTAGTATTCTAAGTTCCTGAAATTCTTCGAATTATCGAAATTCTCTGGATTCATAGAATTTCTGGAATTCCTTCAATTCTTCTGAATTTCTCGAATTATATTGAAGTTCTTGAAATTCAGGGAGTTTTAAGAATTAAGTAAATTACAAGAATTTAAATAGATTTGATAGAATTTAAAAGCAATTCAAAATAATGAAAAATCATTAGAAACTTAATATTTTTGAGGGGTTGCCTTTTTAATTTTCCAATATCCTTTCCACATTAATCTATGCAAAAATGAAAACGTTTTGCTTAAAAAAAAAAAATAATAAAAATCGTGCCTCTTAAATTGTTCTTTTTAGCAAAATGCATCGTTTTTATTTTGCATTTTAGTTGTTGAACCAGGAAAGCCAGCGTGGCACAAAATACGAAAGGAATTTGGACCAGAAGTCTTTCTCGAAAATGGAGAATTGGATCGAGGAAAATTGGGGGATGTCATATTCAATGATGTGGAGAAAAGAAAAAAATTAAATGGCATTACTCACCCTCATATTTATAGGGAAATGGGCTGGCAAGCATTTAGATATTTTCTGAAAGGATATCCCTTCATTGTGATGGATTTGCCTCTACTTTTCGAAACTGGCCATATGCTTGGATATTTGCACAAAGTTATCGTCGTCACCTGGTAGGTTAATAACAAATTTGGGATTTTTAACACACAACCAAAAAAAGACGAATTTTCCACAAAATAGTTCCTCAACCAAAAGTAATGAATTTTCAATTCTAAAATATGAATTTTCTACGAAATTGTTAAATTATCATGTAAAAAAAAAGAATTTTCTACAAAAAAGTTTAATTTTTAACCCGAGAATACGAATTTTCAACAGCAAATTTAATTTTCTAACAAATAGTTAATTTTTCAACCTAAAAAGGTTTATGTTATAAAACATAGTTACATTTTTAACAAGAACAGTTGAATGTTTAATCCAAACAGTTTGAATTTAATTTTCAACTTGAAAATATTATTTTTTATCAAAAAAATTCATTTTAAAATAAATAATGCAATTTTCTAATAAATTGTTAAACTTTCAAGCCAAAAGAGATGAATTTTCAAACAAAAGAAAAAACTCAATAAAGCAATTGAATTTTAAACAAAAAAGTTCATTTCCAATAAAATAGTTAATTTTCGAACCTCAAAAGAAAAATTTTCAACTGAAAAGTTGAATTTTCCAAAAAATTGGTTGATATTGTCAAAACCAAAAAGACGAATTTTCTACAAATTAGTGGAATTTTCGACAAAAAAGTATTTTTTAAACAAATTAAACCAAAGTTAACCAAAATAGTTGAATTTTCAACAAATTAATTAAATTTTCCAAAAAATAATAAAAAATTTTAACTAAAGAAGATGAATTTTTAACCAAAAATATAATTGCAGATTCTTTAACCAAAAAAGATGAATATTTAACAAATTAATTAAATTTTTAACAAAATAGTTAAAATTTTAAACAAATAGTTGAGTTTCCAATCAAAATGGTTAAAGGTTAAACCCAAAAAGACTACATTTTGTACAAAACAATTACATTTTCCATCAAAAAATTAGTTCAACAAAAAAGATGATTTTCAACCAAAAAGTACTATAAAAATAGTTGAATTTTCAACCCAAAATTATGAATTTTCAACAAAATAGTTTTTGAACCTATTTTAACAATTAAATGAAATAATAAGTTAGTTTTTTAATCAAAAACCAAAAACAAAGATGAATTTTCAAACGAAAATGATGAATTTTAATCAAAAATATTTATATTTTCAAATCAAAAAGACAATTTTAGAATGAAATTAATTTTTAACCGAGAAAGATTTTTTTTAAATAATTGAATTTTTAACCAAAATAGGCGCAAAAATTTAATTTTAAATGAAATGTTAAAATTTTCGGATTTGCAAGTCAAAAAGACGAATTTTTTAGAAGAAAATTTATTTCAAAAAAATAATTTATTTTCAATAAAAAAAGTTAGTTTTCAAACAAATAGATGAATTTTTAAGACAAAAGGACAAATTTTCTAGAAAACAATTGTATTTTCAATAAAAAAAGGTAATGATTTTTTAACAAAATAATAGAATTTTTAACGAAAAGTATGAGTTTTCTACCTTTAAAGGGTGAATGTTCAACAAATCAGTTGAATTTTCAATAAAAAAGTTCATTTTTAACCCAGAAAGACATATATTCAACAAACTTGTTATATTTACAGTAAAATAATTAAATTTTAAAGCAAATAATAAAAATTGTTAAACCAAATAATTAAATTTTTGACAGACAAAAAAACAAAAAAATTAATTTTTTTAACTAGTTAAATTTTTAACCAAATAGTGGAATTTTCAAGTAAAAAGTACGAGATTTTTAAGAGAAAAATTGAGTTTTTAACAATAAGGTTTGTTTTCAACCAAGAAAGATGACTTATAACAAAAAAGATGAGTTTTCTACTTTAAAAGACGAATATATAACAAAAATAGAATTCTCAACCAAATAGTACAATTTTGAATAAAAATATTTAAATTTGCAAGCCAAAAAGACGAATTTTTTCCAAAACTGTAGAATTTTCAATAAAAATAGTCGAGTTTTCAGCAACAAAAAAAGAATTTTTAACAAGAGAGATTATTTTTTAACTAAAAATAGAGGTGTGGATTTTTGAACAGTAAAAGTTGAATTTTTAACAAAATAATTAAGTTTTAAACAAATAATTAATTTTGTTTAAATAGTTACATTTTTAACAGAATAGTGGGATTCTAAAGTAAAAAAACGAGTTTTTAAAGAGAAAAGTTGAGTGTTTAACGATAAAAATTCATTTTTTCATTAAAATTTAAATATTTTCAGGTTAAAAGTTCAACTGTTTTGTGGAAAATTCTTGTTTTTTTTTTCATTTTAACTATTATTTGGTTGTAAATTTATTTTTTCTTTCTTTTTAGCGAAGAAGATCTTCAGCTGCAGCGATTGATGGAACGATCGGGTTGCACAGAAGCGAAAGCAAAATTGCGAATCGCCGCACAAATGTCCCTGGACAAAAAGTCGGATATGGCAGATTTCGTTATCGAAAATTCGAGCAGCGACCGTGACACTCGTGAGCAAACTATTCGAGTTATTAGCGTTCTAAAGAGTTATCGGCAACACTGGAAGATACGAATTTTCGTAGGTTTTTGCTGCACAGTCCTGCTGGCTGGCGCCTATTGGCTGAGAAACAAATCTATCAAATCTCTGCCCGCAGTTGCATAAAATAGCTTCTCTTCTATCTGATTCAATCTGACTGGTATCGCGTTTTCGCAGAGCGCAACGTGTGTTTTTTGTTTTTTTTTCTCGACGTTGAACTTCGAGGAGAAAAAAAAAGAAGATTCCATTTCTTTACTATAACTGTTTTTATCACAAAAATTAGGGACTTTCTCGATTCCTATTTTTTTTACAGCCTTTGCTATCACTTTAAGATAAAAGATTTTTATTTTTAAACAGATTTAGCTCGTTTTTCATCGTTTCACAGATTTTATGTGAAATCAGGCAATCTGGACTCTGGTGATGTCACGGAATTATTTGGAAATGGAATATATTTTTTTTGTAATGCAAAATATTAGACATGTATTAGATAATAATTTTTCAAACTAAAAACGCGAATTTTCAACAAAGTAGATAAATTTTCGACCAAAAAATATGAATATTCAACTAAAATGTAATTTTTTCTATCCAAAAAGTTGAAACTTCAACCTGAAAAC
>NC_046659.1:153751218-153754195 GCF_010883055.1 Belonocnema kinseyi
CAAACCGAAGAAATGGATTTTAAAATAAAACGATAAATCTTCAACTGATTTTTTTTTTAACAAACTAGCTTAACTTTCGAACAAACATTTGAATTTTTTATTAAATTGTTGAATGTTCGATCAAGAGACAGTTCCATTTATAACCAAAAAAGAGTAAACTTCTACAAAAGGAGGTAAATTTTCAAAACAAAGAGACACATTTCCAAAAAAAATAGTTGAATTTTCAACGAAAAAAAAAATTTATTTAAAATAAAAAACCGTTGAATATACTCTCTTATACCTTCCAAACTTATCTTTTATTTCATCCAAACATACCCCCAATAATTTTCTCATGTTTTATAGCTTACACGAATAGAGGATTTTTCCACCTCCACACTACAAGCATGAGATACTTTAATATAAAAAAATGTAAACTACATTTGGAAACCTGGTAGAATATTTTAAATTCTAGAAAGAAAAACCTTCGGGGATTCATCCCGAATTTTGTGCAAGTTCGAAGGAACTTTGGGGTTGTGACAGACAGACTTTGATATTTATATCTGAAAATTGAACACCGATCAAATTTATAGAAACTTCTAAAAGTTTCTAAAACATTTCCTTGTGCTGATATAATTTTTCGAGCACATAGCTTAATTATTTACACATCTATGCATATTTATACGCTATGCGTTCTCAAGCTTTTCATAATTTAATAGAAAATTATGAAAGGACCGGTTTTTTTTATGAAATCAAGCAGTCTCGGGTGATATCAAGGAATTATTTGGGGCTAAACTTAATTATTTTCCAAAGAAGAACCTTTTATAATACAATATTTTATGATAAAAAAATTTTTTGATTATAAAATCAACTTTTCTAAATATCAATTATTGTTTAAACATTCTTTGGTTTAAGTTCATGAAGAAGCTCATATTAAATATATTTATCATATTTACAAGAAAATATAGAAATTTCCGAATTTTAAATTAAATGAGCGATTATTTTAAAATGAAAAACTGATAAAATTATGACTTTTGCTCTTCAGTTTTCAGGCTGTCTGCTCAAATTTTGGAAAAAAATCCTGACAATTTCAGGGTATTTTAAGATTTAAAAAAATAATTTTCAAGTATTTCGCACTTTTTGTACCGACTCTAAATAATATTTTTTCGTTTGAAATATTCAAATATAGTATATTTGTTTATAAAGTCCATGAATTTGAACCACACAAAGATTTTCTTCTTTTCTTCAATTAAATTAAAATTAAATTAAATTTCTACCAAAAATTACGAATTTTTAACCAAATACGGGAATTTTCAACTAAAAAGATGAATTTTTAACAAAAATTTAAACGAATTATCAACAAAATTATTAAATTTGTAATTAAAGTGATAAATTGTTAACTAAACGATAAACCTTTAACTGGATAAGTTAAATTTCAGAATATAAAAATATTTTGGAACAAAAATGATGAATCTTTAACTGAAACAGTTGAATTTTCTACCTAGAAAGTCGAATTTCCAACAAAAAAACATAAATTTTGAAGCAAAAATTAAATAATTCAATTTTTAGTTGTAGAAAATATTTTCTAACTAAAGAGATGAATTTTTAACTAGAATAATGGAATATTCAATTGAATTAGTTAAATTTTCAGTTAAAAAAAACAACCAAATACATGAATTTTTAATAAAACAGTTAAATTTTGATAAAAAATAATAGATTTAACCAAAGAGATGAATTTTCAACAAAATAGTTAAATTTTCATTAAAATAATAATAATTTTAACCAACGAGATGAATTTTCAACAAAATAGTTAAATTTTCATAAAAAAAATAATTTTAAGCCAAGAGATAAATTTTCAACATAATAGTTAAATTTTCAACGGTAATAGCTAAATTTTCAATTAAAAGTGGTAGATTTTTAATTAAAATGAATCTTTAACCAAAAAAACTTAATTTTCTAGAAAAAGTTTAAATTTCAACCAATTAGTGGAATTTCTAACACAAAATGGTCAATTCTCGACAAAAAATGCAAAAGTGAATATTTCATCAAAAAATATTTTGAATTTATATCAAAATCAGTTAAATTAACAAAAAAAAACTAGTTTTAAACGAAAGTTTAATGAACAATTAAGAATGCTCAAAATTTAAATAAAAATGTAATTGTAAAATTTTCAGCTTAAAAAAATTTCAATTAATAAAAAGCAAGAAATTAAAAAAAAAACATTTAAATTTTCAACCGAAGAGAAGAAAACTGTTAAATTTTCAAGCCAAAAGACGTAATATACAAAATAAATAAACTTTTACTGAAAATAGTTGAATTTTAATCTGCAAAAATAATATTCAGTTAAAAAAAAAATTATTAAAAAATTTTAACTGAATTTTCCTGAAATTAATTTAAATTAATATGAAATATTATGAATTCCAAATTACCAAAGTATCAAAATTATAAAAAAATTATAATAATATTTTTATCAGTTAAAATAATAATTTTACAGGTACAGGGAATTAAAAATTTTGGTAATTATAAATTTCAGGAATGTTCTAATTTCAATAATTTTCTAATTATAATTTCGTGAAATTATATTTATTACAACTATAATATATAATTATTAATATAATATATGTGGAATTCTATGAACCAATTTTTTTGTTGAAAATTCTACAATTTTGGTAGAAAATTAAGCTATTTGGTAGGAAAATGAATTTTTGGTTGAAAATTTAATTGTTTTGTGGAAAATTAGTTTTGTTCAGGTTAAAAAAACCAAATATCTTTATTGAAAATTCAACTATTTTGTTAAAAATTTGTCGTTTTGGCTAGAAAAGTGAACAATTTGGTATAGAATTCGTCTTTTTGGGATAAACCTTATTTTCATTCAAAATTTAACTATTTTGTTGAAAATTTTCTTGTTGAAATTTTAATAGTTTTCTAGAAAATTAGTTATTTTTCGAGTTAAAAACCAAATATTTTTATCAAAAATTGAACTATTTTGTTAAAAATTCGC
>NC_046659.1:153754295-153778704 GCF_010883055.1 Belonocnema kinseyi
TGTATTTTTTCATTTGACTTATTCGATACAAATTACATCTTTTTTGGTTAAAAATTAATCGGTTGCAAATTAACTTTTTTGTAGAAAATTTAAATATTTGGTAGAAAATTCTTATTTTTGGCTCGAACATTCGACAATTCAATAAAAAATTCAAATGTTTGTTCGAAAGTTAAGCTAGTTTGTTAAAAAAAAATTCAGTTGAAGATTTATCGTTTTTTTTTTAAATCCATTTCTTCGGTTTGAAATTAAACTGCTTTGTTGAATATTCGATTTTTCATGCTTTAAAATAAAAAATGTAATTATTCCATTTTTGTTTGAAAATTAATTTTTTTAGTTGAAAATTCAACTATTGTGTAAAAAAATTCATGTTTTTGGCTTGAAAATTTAAGAATTTTGGTAGATACTTCAACTGTTTTATGCCAAATTCCTTTTTTATTGAACATTACTTTCCTAAAGTGAAAATTGAACTATTTCATTTTTTGTCAAAAGTAAATATCTTTTAGTTCAAAAATGAAACTAGATGGTTACAAATTTATATATTTCTGTAAGCATTCTTCGTTTTTTAATAGAAAATTCATTTCCTTGGTTAAAAACAAATTTTTTTTAAATTCAAATATTCATTGAAAATTGAATTCTTGTTAAAAATTTGTTTGATTTAAAAATCCATTTCTTCAGTTTGAAATTAAACTGCTTTGTTGAATAATCGATTTTTCATGCTTGAAAATAAAAAATTGTTAACTACAGATTTAACTATTCCATTTTTGGTTGAAAATTAATTTCTTTAATTAAAAATGTAACTATTTGTCTGAAAATTCATGCATTTTTTTTAATTCTTTTTTTTTGGTACAAGATGAATCCTCTTTGTTTAAAAAAAATGTATTTCGTTAAAAATACAATTATTTTGTTAAAAATTAATCTGTTTTAGTTGAGGATTCAATCTTTTGTCGAAAATTCGTCATTTTTTATTTCAAATTATAATGTTTTTTGGTTAAAATATCAACTATTTTAATTTTTATTGATAATTCATCTTTTTATGTTTAAAATACAATTCCTTTGTAGAAAGTTCGACTACTTTCTTAAAAATACTTTTTTTTTTGTTAGTGATTCACAGCGTAAATTGAAAAATTATCTCATAGGTTGGAAATCGTGAAATTGTTAAAAACCTTGTAGAATTTTTAAAAATTAATTTTGCTCTAATGAAAATTTAATTATTTGGTTAAAATACAACTTTTTGGTTGAAGATGAATTTTGTTGTTGAAAGTTTCATATTTTTAAATTCAAAATTAAACTGTTTTGCAAAAAAAAAAAACATGTTTTGTCTTGAAAATTTAACAATTTTGGTAGATACTTTAACTGTTTTATAAAAAATTCCTTTTTTATTAAAAATTAATTGCTTAGTGTGAAAATTGAACTATTCCATCCTTTGTCAAAAATAAATATCTTTTAGCTTAAGAATGCAACTAGATGGTTACAAATTTATATATTTCTTGAAGCATTCTTCGTCTTTTTTAGTAGAAAATTCATTTTCTTAGTTAAAAATTAATTTTTGTGTTGAAAATTGAAATATTCCATTGAAAATTCAATTCTTGTTAAAAATGTGTATTTTTCATTTATCTTGTTCGATACAAATTGCATCTTTTTTGGTTAAGAATGCCACTTTCTGGTTAAAAATCAATCGGTTTCGAAGGAAACTGAACTTTATCTTTTGAAAAATCACATTTTCAGTTTGAAAAATCAACTATTTTTTAGAAAATTAATGTTTGCGGCTCGAACATTCAATAATTTGGTAGAAAATAGAACAACTGTTCGAAAGTTGAACTACTTTGATAAAAATTAATTTTTTGTTGAGTATTGATCTTTTTTTAGTTGAAAATTTAATTATTTGGTGGAGTAATGATTTATTTTGTTGAAAATTCGTCTTTTTTGTTAGAAAAATTTTGTTTAAAATTCGTCGTTTTTGGTTACATTAAACTGTTTTTTATTACAAATTTTTAAAAAATTGTGTTGAAATCTAGACTGTTACATTTTTGTTGCAAATTTATCTTGTTAGGTTGAAAATGCAACTAATTGGAAGAAAGGCGAACTACTTTCTTCAAAATTAATTGTTTTTGTTTGATAATTTCTCTTTTTGTTTTGTTAAAAATTAATTTTTTTTAACGATACTTTAACTATTCGTCGAAAATTAAACTTTTCCATCGGAGATAAATTTTTTATTAACATTTTATGATTTCAAATTAAAAATGAAACCTGTTTTGCAGAAAATTCTTTTTTTTATTTTTAATTATATTTAATATGAAAATTAACTATTCCGTTTTTTCTTAAAAGTTTATCTTTTTAAGTTTAAAAATCGAACTATTTTTTAGTTGGCATTTAATATTTTCAGAGTGAAAATTCAATTATTTCGTTGAAAACTAAACTGTCTCGTAAAAATCGCGCCTTTTTGGCTTGAAAATTAAATATTTTGAATGTTATTTTTGTTCTTTATAAAATGAAACATTAAAATTATCATTTTTAGTTAAAGATGCATCTCTCTATTGAGAATTCCTTTCTTTCTTTAGTTAAAAATTAATTTTTTAAACTGAAAATTAAACTATTTGGTTTAAAATTCAACTTTTTGGTTAAAGGTGAACTTTATTGAAAATTAATTATTAAATTATAATAAATTAAATTGAAGTTCTTTTTTTTCGTCAAAAACTCGACTTTTCGATTAAAAATGTATGTATTCTGTTCAAAATTAATTTTCTTGGTTAAAAATTCATCCATTTTTCGGAAAATTCAATATTTTGGATCAATTTTTTTCTCTATTGCCGGAGAAATTTTTCTTACTTAAAAATTCAACACTTGTAGAATTCGTCTTTTTCATTTAAACTTCATCTCGTCTTTTTGAAATTTCATCTTTGTTGCTTTCTTGTAAATTCCTATTTTTTAGTTCAGTTGAATTATTTTTTATTTGAAATAATTTTTTTCTTGGATATCAACTATTACATTTGTTAAGAATTCATTTTTTTTGTCTTAAAAATTCGTTCTTTTAGTTAAAAGTTAATTGTTTCAAACTCATATTTTAACTATTTGGTTAAAAATTTAACTGGTTGTTTATAAAGATGACTTTTCTGTTGAAAATTTATTCTTTCATGCTATATTTTTATATTTTTCTCTATTCCTGTAAATAATAAAACGTAAAAAAATTAATGGGGACACGTTTAGATGAAATAAAAGATTAATTTGAAAGGAATAAGAAAGTAATTGAAACCAGATACATATTTATTTGGTTTGCAGAATGTACTGTACATGTTCTTTAAATCTACTTAGAATCGGCTTTGAACTATCACTTCTAGGATTTTAAACGATAAGTACTTAATTTATTAAAATATCACTATCTTATAAGAATATTTAACTTATCTATCGATAATGGAAGTATAAAAATTATTTCTATGAAATATCAATCCGAACACAATATTATTTACACAGTATTGCGTGCAGAACAATCTTTTAAATCTTCCCTTTTTAAATTGTACTACCCATTTCCTATGCAATTAACCTGCGTATATTCTGTCTACTATAATTTTGTAAAAGTAATATTTACCTGGAAAGCGATTTAACAACTTTACCAACAACATTCTTTGGATATATCATTTTTTTTTATCGCAAATGCTTTTTTTTTTTAATCGCATATACTTTTTTAAAGAAAGAAAATGAATTTTAAATAAATGTTGGCGGATTGTTTTCTAATACCTACAGTTTTTTTTCGTTTTTTCTTTGTTGAAAGCTGCAAAATCTTTTAGAATTCATTTACAGAGTATTCCACAAGTCAGGGTACAATTTTTTTATTCTAGTACATAGAATTCAATAAAATTTAAACGTAATTTGTGGAAATAAAAAAAAATTGCAACTGAAGTACAAAATTTTATTTTAAAACGTTGAGTAGCTAAATATTTAATGCCATCTGTTTAACTTTTTAAATCCCGTGAAAATAAAAAATAAAATAATTGAGTCACTTAAATTCTAGACACAAAATTATCTAACTTCTTAGTTTATTCGCGATTCTCAATATATTTTTCCCGTCGCTGAAATGAACAAAAACCTTACTTAGAAATCTAGAATTCTTTTTCAAAATAATAAAACAAAAATGACGTCAAAAATAGTTTTTTAACAAAATTCTGAATTCCGAGAAAAATATAAACATAAGAATCGTTCTCTTACTAAAAATTTGAAGCATTCAAAACTAATTACAGGTGATCCCATTCAAAGTGTCTTTCCGACGGATAATTTAAAATTTTAAAGATTTCAAGGGAATTCGAAACATTTTTAAATAGTCTTAATTATAATTATTTACGGAATTTAAAAAAAAAATAATTTATTTATAAATTCTGTTTTCAATTTTTTTAATTCTGAGGAATTCTTACTTGAAACAGGGATTTAAAGAAAAAACTCTTTTCCAAAATTCTCATTCCATATCATAAATTCCCGTTTCCAAGGCAAATTATAATTCCTTATGAAAATTCGCAGTTTTAATATAGTCCTTTTTCTAAAATCAGGAAAATAAAGCTTCAAATTATGGCGCAAATTTTTATTTGAAGGAAGAAAAACAGAATTTTTAAAATCAAAGAAATTCTAATTTGGTACAGGGAATTTTCAAAGTGTGACCCATTCTGACTTGGAACAGAAATTGTTTTTATAAATTTCAGTCTTGTAAATCAGAATTAAAATTATTTTCCAAAACCTAAAAAATTTTATATTAGAAGTTAGAAATAAAGTAACTTTTTGTTTACAAAATTTCAAATTGTGACGAATTCTGACTTGGAACAGGTATTTAAAAAAAATCCTTTCTTCCAAATAAGAATGAAAAAATCTTTTCCAAACTTCTCTTTCCATGCCATAAATTCCCGTTTCCAAGTCAAATTATAATTCTGTACGAAAACTCTTAGTTTTAATAGTCCTTTTTCTAAATATTTACCAAATAAAACTTCAAATAGCGACCAATTTTTATTTGCAAAGAAAAACAGATTTTTTAAATTCAAATTCTGATTTGGGACAGGAAATTTTCAAAAATTCTAACTTGGAACAGAGATTTATTTTGTAAATTCTAGTTTTATAAATCAGAATTAAAATTTCTGAAATTGACAAATTGTATGACAATTTCTAACTTGGACCAGATTGTTTTTGTAAATTCCAGTTTTTACAAATCTGAAATTAAAATGAATTTCCGAAAAAAAAATCATGTTTTAAAGTCAAAATTATAATTCTTTACTGAAACAAAATTCTCAGTTATCCGCTCAGGTAGACATCCTTATTAAAAATTCCTGTAAAATAATCGAATTTTCAAATTGTAAAATCACTTTAAAATCCTCACGATTTATTATCGCGAGATGCTGAAAATAATGTTTAATTCTTACCAATTACCCACGTTTTGTGCGATTTGCACTCTTATATAATTATCCAGGAATCTATTTTCAAGCTAAGAATATCGTATACACTATACAGAATTATATGAATTCTAAAAACAAGATATAATATCTAGCTAACAGGATTTTTTCCTAGCTTCGAGCTTGAACCACAAATAGTAAAAATAATCAAAAATAAGCAAACATGGCAGATCGCTTCAACGATAAGTCAATCGCGAAAATCACAAAGAGGAAATCTAGCTTCTCACAAGCGAGTGCCAATTACTTTTAATTTTTTTTTTTATTCATAAACTGTGTACATTTTTAAATTGTGAAATTTCTGGGATCCAATATTTGACCAGTTCTGATAAAAACGGCTTTAAAATTGGTTCGCCGATCTCATGGAACAGAAAAATATATCTTCCAACTTGACGAATTCTTAATTGGGACAGGGATTTAAAGAAAAATTCTTTTCCAAAATTCTCATTTGATATCATAAATTCCCGTTTCCAAGTCAAATTATAGTTCTTTACGAAAATTCACAGTTTTAATATAGTCTTTTCGCTAGATTCACAAAAATAAAATTTCAAATAACGAATTTGTATTTGCATAAAAAAAAAACAGAATTTTTAAATTCAAAGAAATTCTTATTTGGGAGAGGAAATTTTCAAAGTGTGACCAATTCTCGATAACATTCTCGATTATAATTTAAAAATGTAGTAATTTTTTTTTCCAAATTTTCAAATTGTGGCGAATTCTTACTTGGAACGGGGATTTAAAGAAAAAATTTTTATTTCATGTCATAAATTCCCGTTTCCAAGTCAAATTATAGTTTTTTACGAAAATTCGCAGTTTTAATAAAGCCCTTTTGCTAAATTCTGGAAAATAAAACTTCAAATGACAAATTTTTATTTGCAAAAAAAAACAGAATTTTTAAATTCAAACAAATTCTGATTTGGGACGGAGGATTTTCGGAATGTGACCAATTCTGACTTGGAACAGATTTTTTTGTTAGTAAATTTCAGTTATGTAAATCTTAATCAAAATTATTTCTGGTTATAATTCTTTCAGAATCAGAATGATTTTTATTATTATCCGAATTATATTAATCTGCAATATTTTCTTTTATAATTTAGAAATATAGTAATTTCTTTTTCCCAAATTGTCAAATTATGACAAATTCTTATTTGGAACAGGGATTTAAAGAAAAGATTCTTTTCCAAAATTCTCATTTCATGTCATAAATTCCCGTTTCCAAGTAAAATTATAGTTATTTACGAAAATTCGCAGTTTTAAGATAGTCGTTTTTCAAAAATTTAGAAAATCAAACTTGAAATCATGACAAATTTTTATTTGCAAAAAAAAAATAATGTTTTAATTCAAACAAAAATCTGATTTGGAACAGGAAATTTTTAAAGTGTGACCAATTCTTAACAACATTCTCTATTATAATTAAAGAATATAGTAATTTCTTTTTTCCGAATTTTCAAATTGTGACAAATTCTTACTTGGAACGGGGATTTAAGGAAAAAATTCTTTTCCAAAATTCTCATTTCATGTAATAAATTCCCGTTTCCAAGTCAAATTATAGTTATTTACGAAAATTCGCAGTTTTAATATATAGTCGTTTTTCTAAAATTAAAAAAATAAAACTTCAAATCATGACAAATTTTTATTTGCAAAAAAAAACAGAAGTTTTAAATTCAAACAAATTCGAATTTGGGACAGAGAATTTTAAAAGTGTGACCAATTCTCAATAACATTCTCTAATATAATTTAAAAATATAGTAATTTCTTTTTTCCGAATGTTCAAATTATCACGAATTCTTACTTGGAACGGGAATTTAAAAAAATTCTTTTCCAAAATTCTCATTGCATCTCATGAATTCCCGTTTCCAAGTAAAATGATAGTTCTTTACGAAAATTCGCAGTTTTAATCTAGCCCTTTTGCTAAAATCTGGAAAATATAACTTCAAATTATAACAAATTTTTATTTGCAAAAAAAAAACAGAATTTTTTAATTCAAACAAATTCGAATTTGGGACAGGGAATTTTCAAAGTGCGACCAATTCTCAAAAACATTCTCAATTATAATTTAAAAATATAGTAATTCCTATTTCCTATGTTTTTCTTTGAATTTTAAATATTAAAATGCACATTTATATTCTCAATTTAAAGCATACATAGCAAATACAAAAAAAAATGGTAAAATTAATAAAATTCACAGAAATTAAATTTTCTCGTGAAAGAAAGTACGAAAAGAAGAAAAATCAATTGAATACTTCAACACTCGAATAATTAAAAACCCTTAAAAAATTCTTCAAAAAATGTAGACAGCGAGAATCGAACCCGCAACCTTTCAACCACAAACCCGAGACTTTTTTCTCGAAACTGGCCAAATATTCTTTCACAATTTAAAAAATATTATGAATAAAAAAAAAACACTCCTTGGCAAACAAAACAATCATTGAAATACGAACCCTGCTGACAGGTTCTTTTTGTTTTCGAGAATAAAAATTTATTGGAGGACTGGCCTGAGTTCCTGGGTCATGATTGGATAAGAAACTAAGGGAGCCGTTGGTCCGGATATTGAGAGGGGCAAACTCGCAGACTGCTGATTATTTGGTGGTTGGTTGGTCTGCTGGGGCCCGGAGCCACTCATGGTGATGGTCTGCTGGGCCATGGTGACAATCGGCGGGGGGATGGAAACTGGAGCCATGGAGACGGCGGATATGGAAACGGGGGCGACCGTCGCTAGACTGACTGGAACTGTGGCCACACTTGCTGTGACGGTTCGAAGGGTGCCGGCAGCCACGGCGGCATTCACCATTTGCTGAGGCGTCGGTGCCTGCGACGGCGGAACCGTATTTGTTATTGTAACTGCCGGAACCGTAACGGCAGTCACGTTCGCTGTTCGCTTTCCATTCATCCGCAACTGAGCGTTCTGGTCCAGCAGAAACTCGTTAGTTGCTGTCAAGTCGCTCACCTGCGAAATTACATTTTCAATTGTCATATGTCTATCTGCTGCCTATAATCAGCCGCTTTACCGGGAATTTTACGAATTTTCAGAAGAAAAATCTACCCAAATACGATTTGAACAGTTTTTTAAATAATTAAAGCGCAGTCTTGAAGATTTACAATTTTTTATAAATTATCTCATTGGTTGAAAATTCTGAAATTGTTGCACACTTTCTTGTAATATGTTGGTTTTTTTTATTAAAAATTTATTTCTTTAAATGAAAATTTAATTATTTGGTGGATTTGGGAAAGGAAATTTTCAAAGTATGACGAATTCTGAATTGGAACAGAGATTATTGTTGTAAATTCCAGTCTCGTAAATCAGAATTAAAAGTATCTTTCGAAATCTACAAAATTTTCTATTATAAGTTATAAATATAGTAACTTTTTTTTATAAACATTTCAAATTGTGACGAATTCTGACTTTGAACAGGGATTTTAACAAATTCCTTTGTTCTACATAAGAATAAAAATTTTTTCCAAAAATTCTCTTCCAAGCCATAAATTCCCGTTTCCTAGTCAAATTATAATTCTTTGCGAATATCTGCTGTTTTAATATAGTCGTTTTTCTAAAATTTAAAAAATAAAACTTCAAATCATGACAAATTTTTATTTGCAAAAAAACAACATCAAAATTCTAATTCTTTTGAAATCAGAATGATTTTTATCAGAATTATATTAATTCACAAAATTTTCTATTATAATTTAGAAATATAGTAACTTCTTTACCAAAATTTCAAATTGTGAGGTTCTGACTTGGATAGGGATTCAAAAAAATTCCTTTCTTGTAAATAAAAATTCTTTTCCAAAATTTTCGTTCCATGTGATAAATTTCCGTTTCCAAGTCAAATTATAATTCTTTACCAACATTCTTAGTTTAATCATAGTCCTTTTTTCTAAAATTGTGAGAAATTTTTATTTCCAAAAATAAAACATACTTTTGTAATTCAAACAAATTCTGATTTGGAAAAGGGAATTTTCAAAGTATGACGAATTCTGAATTTGAGCCTTTCTTCTAAATAAGAATTAAAATTCTTTTCAAAAAATTCTCTTTCCAAGCCATAAATTCCCGTTTCCAAATCAAATTATAATTCTTTGCCAAAAATTCGCAGTTTTAATATAGTCCTTTTTCTAAAATTTGAAAAATAAAACTTCAAATCATGAAAAAATTTTATTTGTAAACAAAAAAAAACAGAATTTGTTAATTCAAACAAAATCTGATTTGGGACAGGGAATTTTCAAAGTATGACAAATTCTGACTTGGAACAGAAATTCTTTTTATAAATTTCAGTCTTGTAAATCAGAATTAAAATTTCCGAAATTTTCATTCCATGTAAAAAATTTCCTTTTCCAATGTCAAAATTATAATTCTTTATGGAACTTTTTTATTCATACTCTATTTATTCCCTATTCAAGCTCAAAATTCTAATTCTTTTGGAATCAGAATGATTTTTATCAGAATTATATTAATTCACAAAATTTTCTATTATAATTTAGAAATATAGTAACTTCCTTTACCAAAATTTCAAATTGTGAGGTTCTGACTTGGATAGGGACTCAAAAAAATTCCTTTCTTGTAAATAAAAATTCTTTTCCAAAATTCTCGTTCCATGTGATAAATTTCCGTTTCCAAGTCAAATTATAATTCTTTAGTAAACTTTTTAGTTTTATAATAGTCCTTTTTCTAAAATTTGAAAAATTAAAATTGTGAGAAATTTTTATTTCCAAAAATAAAACATAATTTTGTAATTCAAACAAATTCTGATTTGGAACACGAAATTTTAAAAGTATGACCAATTCTGACTTGGAACAGATATTATTGTTGTAAATTTCAGTCTCGTAAATAAGAATTAAAATTATTTTCCGAAACTTAGAAAATTTTCTATTACTATAATATATTACGTATAATTACGAAATATAATATAGGTGAAAATTTTTGATAAATTATCACATTGGATGAAAATTGTGAAATTTTGCAGAACTTTGTTGTAATATGTTGGTTTTTTTTGTTAAAAATTAATTTTTCCTAGTGAAAAATTTAATTAGTTGGTTAAAAATTCCACTGTTTGGTTGACACTGAACTTTTCTGTTGAAATGTCATATTTTTAAATTGAAAACTCAACTGTTTTATACCAAAATTTTTCTTTTTGGTTTGAAAATTTAACAATTTTGGTAGATAATTCAACTGTTTTATAAAAAATTCCTAATGTAAAAATTTAACTATTCCATTTTTTTCAAAAATTGATATTTTTTAGTTTAAAAATTAAACAAACCTAGTCTTTAAGCATTCATCTTTTTTCAGTATAAAATTAATTTTCGTGGTTAAAAATTCATTTTTTGTTGTAGAAAATTAAATTATTTAATTGAAAATTCAATTCTTGTTAAAAATTCGAATTTTATTCATTTATCTTGTTCGATAAAAATTGCAATTAAAAATTAAACGGTTTCAACATTTTGGCAGAAGATAAAAAAACTGTTCAAAAGTTGAACTATTTTGTTAAAAATAAATTTTTTTAGTTAAAGATTCATCCTTTTATTTTAAAATTCATTTCTTTGGTTTAAAATTGAACTGCTTTATTAAACATTCTGTTTTTTTATGGTTGAAAATCAATATTTTTAACGGAAAATTTAGCTGTTCCTTTTCTGGTTGAATATTGATCTCTTTTTGGTTAAAACTTTAATTATTTGGTGGAATAATAATCCAACTCCTTGAAAGTTCAACTAATTTCTTCAAAATTCAATTCTTTTGTTGGAAAATTTCTTTTTCTTTTTTTTTTGCAAGAATTAATTTTTTCTAATGAAAATTTAATTATTTTGTTAAAAATTCCACTGCCTTGGTTAAAGCTTAACTTTTTGATTGAAATTTCATATTTTTAAATTGAAAATTCATCTGTTTTGTACAAAAATAGATCTTTTTGGTTTGAAAATGTAACATTTTTGGTAGATAATTTAACTGTTTTATAGAAAATTCCATTTTTTTTATTAAAAATTAACTTTTTAATATGAAAATTTAACTATTCCATTGTTTCTCAAAAATTGATATTTTTTAATTTAAAAATTCAACTAACTGGTTACAAATTTATCTATTTCTTTAAGAATTCTTTTTTTAGCAGAAAATTAATTTTCGTGGTTGAAAATTTTTTTTTTCAAATTCAATTTTTGTTAAAAATTCGTATTTTGTTTATTTATCTTGTTCCATAGAAATTGCAACTTTGCTGGTTAAAAGTTATCTCGTTTCGAAAGGAAATGAACTTTTTTGTTGAAAAATCACATTTTCAGGTTGAAAATTCAACTATTTTGTAGAAAAATGATGTTTGCGGATCGACCATTCAATTACAGATTCAACATTTCATTTAAAAATTAATTTCTTTGGTTTAAAATTTAACTACTTTGTTAAACATTCTGTTTTTTTCTGGTTGAAAATCAATATTTTTAACGGAAAATTTAGCTATTCCATTTCTGGTTGAATATTGATCTCTTTTTGGTTGAAAATTTAATTATTTGGTGGAATAATAATTCATTTTGTTGAAAATTCGTCTTTTTAGTTAAAAAATCAATTTTCTTTAGTAAAATGCAACTTTTTTGTCAAAAATTATTTCAGTCGACGATTTAACTTTTTTGCTGTAAACTTATCTTTTTAGGTTGAAAATGCAACTATTTGGAAGAAAGTTTAACTACTTTCTTCAAAATTCAATTCTTTTGCTTTTAAATTTCTCTTTTTCTTTTTTTGTAGAAAATTCTTTTTTTTTATTTTAAATTAATTTGTGAAAGTAAAAATTAATTATTCCGTTTTTGGTTAAAAGTTTATCTTTTTCAGTTTAAAAATTTAACTATTTTTTGGTTGGAAATTTATGAAATTTGTTGGAAATTCCTGTTTTTTGGTAGAAAATTCAACTTTTTGGTTGAAGATTAACTTTTTTTTGTTGTCATTGAATGTTTTCAGGGTGAAAATTCAATTAATTCGTTGAAAATTAGATTACATTTTTGTTCTTTATTGAATGTAACATCAAAATTATCATCTTTTAGTAAAAGATTCATCTCTTTGTTGAAGGTTCGTTTTTTTCTTTAACTAAAAATTAATTTTTTTAACTGAAAATTCAACTTTTTGGTTAACGGTGAACTTTATTGAAAATTAATGATTAAATTATAATTAAATAATCAATTGAATTAAAGTTAACGAATTTAATATAAAATATTATGATAAAAATTATTTGAAATTTTTTTAAATTATAAACAATAAAAATTAAAATAATTAAGGTGCAGTCTTAAGATTTAAAAAATTGAAAGTTAAAAGCCCTTGAAGTTGAAAATTTATGATAAAAAACTGTTTTATTTTATCAACTGTAAATATAAATAAATAAAGAATTCTTAAAATGAACCTGTACTTCAAGTATAAAAATCTGAACAATAATTTAATTGATTAAATTAAAAATATTATTTCAGTCTAAATAATTAAATTTTACATTTTTAAAGTAGACAATTTGAATTTTAAGTGTTTGACATAGAAAACTTTGAATTGTTAAAATTTTAAAAAGCTTTTAAACTTTTAACGTTCTAATTTTAATTGTTCTATTTTAAAATGTTTCATTTTAACTAAAATTGTTCAATTTTGACGTACGAATAACAATTGATTTTTTTATTCTTTTGAAGCCTTTCACAATTCTAGAAATAATAAATGTTCAACTGTTGTTTATACATCAAATTTTAAGCAAATTTTCTCAAATTTGCAGGATTTCCTCAAAATTGTAGGAAAAATTAAATTAATTTAAATTAGTTTGGTTTCATTTTCAACCTAATTGATGGATTTTCAATTAAAAATATGAATCTTTAACTAAAATAGTTGAATTTTCAACAACAACAAAATTAATTTTTACGAAAAAAGATAATATTCAAAAGGAATAAGTTCAATTTTCAGTTAAAAAAATTACTTTCCACATAAAAGAAACAAGTATAAAACAAAAATTAATTTTCAAAATAAATATATTTACCTGAAATTGTTGAATTCTAAAACAGAAAGAGAACTTTTCAAATAAAATTATGAAGATTTAACTACAATAATTGAATTTTTTACCAAGAAGATTAATTTCTACCAAAAAGACGGATTTTCGACTAAAAAATGTAATTTTTCAACCAAAAATGAAATAATTAAAATTTTAGTCAAAAAATGAATATTCAACCAATCAGATGAATTTTCAAATAAAATTATGGCATATTTAATTAAAATAAGTTACATTTTCAGTTTAAAAAAAAAACTTCAAACAACAAATTTTTTTTTAAATGATTAAATTTTCGACAAAAAAATTCTTTTTATTCAAAGAAAAAGCAAATTTTCATTTAAATAGCTCATTTTAATTTAAAATATGAATTTTTAATTAAAATGGTGAATCTTCAACCAATGAAATTAATTTCTAGCAAAAGACTTATTATTCGAATTATTGAACAAGAAGATTAACGTGCATATAAAAATATAATTTTATTCAAAAAAATTGATTTTTTATCAAAATGCGTGAATTTTCAGCGAAATAGTTTAATTTTGAATAAAAAAAAGAGTAATTTTCATCCAAATATTTGAATTTTGAACTAGAAAAGATCCATTCTCAACTAAAACAGTCGAGTTTTCAATTGAAAAAAAAAATTTTTTAACCAAATTGATGAAGTTTTAACAGAAATGATGAATCTTCAACTGGAATAGTTGCACGGTTTACAAAAAAGGATGAATTTTCCACAAGGTACTTACATTTTCAAAGAAATAGTTTAATTTTGAAATAAAAAATATAAGTTTTCAAGAAAATTTTCAACCAAAAATAGAATAGTTAAATTTTCTGTTAAAAATCTAATTTTCAACCAAGAAAAAATTAACGGATGTTCAACAAAATAGTTCAATTTTCTAGCGGAATAGTTAGATTTTTAGTCAAAAAAATATATTTTCAACAAAGTAGTTACACTTCTAACCAGAGATGAATTTTCAACTAAAATTATGAATCTTCAACCAAAAAAATAAATGTTTAACCAAAGAATTTAACTTTTAACCAAGTTGTTGAATTTTTAACTAAAAAAGTTGAATTTCCACCGAACCTCTATTATAATTCAGAAATATTTCTTCCGAAAATACTACTTCTACTCTAAAAATTGCTTATAATTTGTTCTTTATCCGAAATTTGGAAGAATGTCAATGAAAATTCTTTTAAAAAAATTCCCGTTCCGTTTTTGCAAAACTTGAGCAAATCATCAATTGGACAATCAAACTTGAGTCAGTAAAATCCCGTTTCTTTAATTAAATTCCCGGTCAAGTCGTCCCCTGTCGAAGGTCAGGGCCTAGAAAAAATAAAAATTTATTAATAAAATAAAAAAAAGTACTAAACCTGTTTTTTGAGTTCTTCAATCTTTTTTCTCAAAAGAGCATTTTCATCTTCTAGAACAATGGCTCTGGCTTCATTTCTAGGTATTACTGGATAATAGTAACCTGAAGTTACAGGCTGAGCCGGATGTTGTCCAAGCAGATGTGATGTTTCAAAATGCAAAAGTGCTTCGCCAGAGACTAATCTTCTTTTTGGTTCTGGAGGTCCCATATAATCAGGAGGATGTGGGGAAGCACTGTATCCATTAGTTGCGATCATTGCATGATCTTCAATCGGCCAGTGAAAACTGGTAAAAAAATGTTAAATTATTATCCGAGAAGATAAGAAATAATAAACCAGGCCCCACAGTCTCTAGGGTATAAAGTTTCGGGACCAAAAAGGATTTTTTGTCAGGCTCATAGGATACTTTTTCTCGCTCAAAGGGTGACAAATTCAGGATAAATTCATAATATTTTAAAACCATTCAAGTAAACCTTAAAAGAATTAAAATGAATTGGACAATTTTTTTTAATCAAAAAATTCCATCATTTTCCGTAAATTTGGAATGAACTTAGAGGAATATAAAGTAAACGAGCAGAATTTGATGAAATTCATAAAAGTTCAAGATGAGGTTTAAAGAATTTAGGATCAATTGAATACAAAATTTAAATTTTTTTAAAATAAATCCATTATATTAAATAGAATTGAGTGAATTTAAAAGAGTTCGAGTTAATTTTAATCAAATTTAAAAGAATTCTAAAGAATTTAAAAGAATTCAAAATGAATTACAAAAAAAACCTCAAATCTTTTTAAATCTTTGAAACCCTACTAACTTCTAACCAAGGAAGTTACCAGTGACTACAAAACAATTCAACTTAAATTCAAAAGATTTAAAATGTCTAAAAATTCAAGGTGAGGTTAAAAGAATTTAGGGTCCATTTAATAAAAACTTTAAAAATTTTTTAAAAAGAATCCATTGAATTAAATACAATTGAGTAAATTTAAAATAATTCAAGTTAATCAATACAATTCAAGAGAATTTCAAAGAATTAAAAAAAATCAGAGTGAAATAAAAAGAAAACTTCAAATCTCTTCAAATGAATTGGAAAATTGTTTTCAAATAAAAAAATTCCCTTAATTTTCTAACCAAAGAAGTGATTAAAGTCTAAAAAAGAATTCAAATTCAATTCAAAATAACTGAAATCAATTAGAAAATTGGGTTAAATAAAAAAATTCCATTAATTTCCGTGAACTAGGAATTAATTTAGAGGAAATTAGAAGTAATCGAGAAGAATTCGATGAAATTAATAAACATTCAAGATGAATTAAAAAATAAAAAAAAATGAATTGATAAAAAATTTAAAATATGAAGAAAACTTTATGGAAATTGATCAAATGAATTCACGTTAATTAATACGATTTAGACGAATTCAAAAGAATTAAGAAATATTCAGAGTAAATTAAAAAAAAACTTCAAATATCTTCAAATCTTTGAAACCCCACTGAGTTCTAGCCAAAGAAGTGACTAATGACTATAAAACAATTCAAGTTCAATTCAAAAGAATTGAGATCAATTACACAAATTTTTTTCTAAAAAATTCCATTAATTTCCGTAAACTTGAAATTCATCTAAAGGAAATTAGAGGCATCCGAGAAGAATTCGATGAAATTCATTAAAAATTGAAGATGAATTTAAAAAAATCAAATAAATTGATAAAAAATTAAAAATATGAAGAAAACTTTATAGAAAATTGATAAAATGCCTAAAAATGAATTCCACAAAAAAACTTCAAATCTTTGAAACTTTACTATTTTCTAACCAACGAAGTGACCAAAACCTACAAACAATTCAAGTTAAATTCAAAAGAATTGAAATCAATTGGAAAATTTGTTTTAAATAAACAAATTCCATTAATTTCCGTAAAATTGGAATGAATTTAAAGGAAATTAGAGGTAAACGAAAATAATGCTATGAAATTAATGAAAATTAAAGATGAATTGCTAAAAAATCAAATTAATTGATAAAAAATTTAAAATATGAAGAAAACTTTATAGAAATTGATAAAATGCCTAAAAATTCAAGGTGAGGTTAAAAGAATGTAGGATCTATTGAATACAAGCTTTTAAAAGTTCAAAAAATCCATTAAGTTAAATAGAATTAAGTAAATTTAAAAGAATTCAAGTTAATTAATACAATTTAAAAAAATTCCAAAGAATTAAAAAAAAACTTCAAATCTTTAAAACTTTACTATTTTCTAACTAAAGACTACCAAAAAATTTAAGTTATATTCTACAGAATTCAAATGGATTGGAAAACTTGTTTTAATTCGATTGATCACTTTCAAATTTGAGTGAATTTAAATGGAATTTAAGAGAAAGGAGACAAATTCGATAAAATTCATAAAAAATATCAAACTTAATTTTAAAAACCCATCAAGTGAATACAAAACATTTCAAAAATAATAATAAAATGCATTGAATTAAGTAAGTTTTAAATAAGTTCAGAAAAATGAAAGAGAATTTAAAAGTATTTGATGAAATTCCTGAGAATTTCAGGTGAGCTTCAAAGATTTGAAGATGAATTAAACAGAAATATTTTTAAAATCCATTGAAGTGAGTAGAATTTAGAGGAATTCAAAAGAATTTGGAAGAATTCAGTATAAATTAATAAGAATTCAGGCCGAATTCCAAATTAATTGAAATTTTTTTTTAATCTTTTCACATTTCATTAAATTACTGAAATTAATTAAAAATTTCTTTCTAATATTTTATAATACCCTAAAATATTTCAAATCTGTTCAAATCTTTTGAAATCCCTTAAAATTTCCTAAAATTCTTGAAAGCGCCAAGGAATTGGAGAAAATACATTAAAATATTTTAATTCCTTTGATCATTTTATCAACAAAAAATGTATCAAAAATGCTATCAAAAATTGTGTAAATAGTATCACAAATTAAAAAAAATAGTGTCCGAACAGTATTATAAAATTTTGTTATATTTATTTATCCACTTCTTCTAGTTAAAGGCGAATTGAATTAATGGAACCCAATAAGAAAAACTAACTTTTTTGTTGTTAAAAGTTCAATCTTTTTGGTTGAAAAATCTACTATTAAATTTTTGGTTAAGAACTCATTTTTTTTTGTTCTAAATTTTATTCTTTTGTTGAAAAATCAACAATATCATTAAAACGGTAATATCAACTGTATTGAAGAATATTCGTAATCTTAGCTTAAAAAATTCAAGAATTTAATTGCATTTTTTCTCTTTCTTCACTAACAAATCTTTTTAGGTTTAAAATTCAACTATTTTCTTGAACAATCATTTTTTGGTTTGAAAAATCATCGCTTTCAACTTTTTTTTTTAAATTCGTATTTTCGGCTAGAAAAATGAGCAATCTGGTAGTATTTTTTGTTATAAATTCAACTAGTAGTTGTCAATTAACATTTTTGATAGAAACCCAGTTTTTTGTTGTTAAAACGTCAGCTTTAAACAAAAATATTAATCTTTTTTTTTTGTTCAAGTATCAACTAGTACATTTTTTGTTGAAATTTTATCTTTTTGGGTTGAAAATTCAACTCTTTGGTTTAAAGTTGAAATACTTTCTTAAAAGTTCACTTGTTTTGTTTGAAGATTCATAACTAAAGATAAAAATTAATTTTGTTGCTAAAAATTTTTCTATCTGAAAATGTAACGATTTTGCAACCAAAAATGAAAATACCATTTTCAGTTAAAAACATAATTTTGAATCTAAAAATTAATTTTTTACCAAAAACAACTTTTGTAACAAAATAATTAAATTTAAAAAAAAGGGAAATTTTTAATCAAAGAAATGATTTTTTAACCAGTGTGAATAAATTTACAAAGAAGAATAATTTTGTGAAAAAAAGTAAATTTTCAAACACATAGTTGAATTTCCAACTAAAAAGATCAATTTTCAAGAAGACAAAAACAAATTTTTATAAACTAGTTGTTAAAAATTGAAATACTTTCTAAAAGTTAATTTTTTTTGTTTGAAGATTCATAATGTCAAATAAAAACTAATTTTTGTTATTGGAAATTAATTTTTGCAACTGAAAATTTAACTGTTTTGTTGAAAATTGAACTTATTGGTTAAAAATTTACTTTTTTTATTGAAAATTATTTTTTTGTAGAAAATTAATCTTCTTTGTTGAAAATTTAACTCCCTTGCAGAAAGCTAATTTTTTGTTAAAAATGATTTTTTTTGTTTGGTTGAAGATTGAACTGTTTTGTTAAAAATTTGTCTTATTGGCTTGAAAATGTAACAATTTAACAATTCACCTTTTTCTATAGAAAATAGATCTTTTTTTTATTATAAATGTAACTATCTGCTTAAAAATTAATCTTTTTTAGTTCAAAATTAACTTTTTTCTCCAAAATTAACATATTCGAGTTTAAAATTTAACTGCTTTGTAGAAAATTCGCATTTTCTGGCCAAAATTTAACTGTGTTGTAGAAAATTCGCATTTTCGGGCCAAATATTCAACAAATTTAAGCAAAATTTAACTATTTGGTTGAATATTTTTGTATTTTATTGAAAATTCTGTTTAATTCAACAGTTTTTTAAAATTTTAAATCGAAATCTTTTTGTCATAAAATATTAAATCCTTTAGATTATATATATATATATATGATTAAAAATGTATGTATTTTCTTGAAAAATCCTTTTAAAAAGTGTGAAATAGTGTCAATAGTGCAGTTAGTCCGAAGCATGCTATTGTAGACAGATTTATTTCTACAATATTATTGGTGTTTTCAATTCAATAACATTTTTTTCAATTAAAACTAATGATGAAATATGCATATCTATACCATAAAAAGCAGATGCGTAGTACTTGTGCCTGAGTAATGATTCATGCAATGATTTGATACAAGCAGACCACGCTTATAATTCAAACCAGTCGCTCTTACGCGTCTCCTTGACTATTAATATTCTATTAGCATGTTTAAATGTCTAATGTTTTTTAATTCGAACTAAAAAAGAAAAATTTTTAACCAAAAATGAAATATATAAATCTCAGTAAAAAAATCAACAAAAAACCACTCATTTTCAACAAATAGTTACAAAATGGATTGATTTTTAAACAAATAGTTGAGTTTTCAGACAAGATTAATTTGCGAACAAAAAAAAAAGAATTTTAAACCAAAAATGAAATATTTAAATTTCAGTAAAAAAAATCAACGAAAAGAAAACTCATTTTCAACAAATAGTTACATTTTCAACCAAAGAGATGAATTTTCCACTAAATTTATAAATCTAAAAAAAATGCATTTTAAATTGTTGAATTTTTAATTAAATTATAATAATTAATTTCAAAAAAGAAGTTTTATTTTTATGCCAAAAAGACAAATGTAAAACTATGAAAGATTTTTTATGAAAAAAAAATTTGTAAAAACTTGTGAATTTTGAAGCAAAAAAGAAGAATTTTCTACAAAAAAAGTTCAATTTTTAACGAAAAAGTAAAATTTTAATAAAATCGTTAAATTTTCAAACAAAGAGATAAATCTTCAAACAACAAAAATTAATTTCCATAAAAAAAGTTCATTTTTAACCCCAAAAAAACACGAATTTTGAATTAAAAAGTTTATTTTTAACCAAATAATTGAACTTTTGACCAAAAAATATGAATTTTCAACAAAGCAGTTGAATTTTTAAACAGAAAAGATCAATTCTCAACAAAATATTTGATTCTTTAACCAAATAGTTTTATTTTTAAACTATGGAATTTTCAAAAAAAAAAGAAAACGTCAACCAAAAGACGTTGCGCCTACAACCAAAGAGTTGTATTTTCAAATAAAATTAATGAATCTTCAACTGGAATAGTCGAATTTTACAAAAAAAAAAATTATTATAAAAAAATAATAATTTAAACTGAAAACAATAAACAATCAGCCAAAACTAAAATGATAATTTAATTTTTAATCAAAACACGAATTTTCAACCAAAGAGATGAATTTCTCACTAAAATGATGAAATATTCACCTGGAATAATAGTTACATTTTCAGTTAAAAATAAAATAATAATTTTCAACAAGAAAAAAAATATAATTTTCAACAAAATAGTTCAATTTTTGGCGAAAAATGTCTTTTCATCCAAAGAAAAAACAAGTTTTCAATTAAATAGCTATTTTCCAACCAAAGACATGAATTTTTAATTAAAATGATGAAGCTTTAAACAGAAAAATTAATTTGTGGCAAAAGAGTTTAACTTTGAACCAAGTAATTTTCTTTCAAACCCAAAAGGAGAGTAAATTTTAAAGCAAATGATAATTTTCTACAGAAAAAATTACTTTTTAACCAAATAACTGAATTTTCAACGAAATAGTTGAATTTTACATTAAGGAGGAAGAATTTTCAAAATATGGTTGAATTTTTAATTTAAAAAATAATCATTTTCAACCAAAACTTAAATAATTAAATTTTAAGTTAACAAATACTGTTTAAGGAAACAGATTAATTTTCAACTACAACTTTAGACTTTTTAATTGGAATAAGTTAAATTTTCATTTAAAAATTACTTTTAACAAAAAAACTAATTTAAAAAAAATAGTGAAATTCTAGAAGTGATTAATTTTCAAATATAATTGTTAATATTTAACTGAAAGTAGTTAAATTTTCGACCAAGTAGATTAATTTCTATCAAAAAAGTCGAATTTTCAACTGAAAAAGATAATTTTTTAAGTAAAATTATGGAATATTCAATTGGAATAATAGTTAAATTTTCAGTTAAAAATAAAATTATAATTTTCAACAAAATAAAACAAACTAATTTTCAAGAAAACGGATCAATTTTCGGCAAAAACTTTCTTTTCAACCAAAGAAAAAACAAGTTTTCAAATAAATAGCTATTTTTCAACCAAAGAAATTAATTTTTAATAAGAAATTTTTACTTTGAACCAAGGAATTTTATTTCAAACCTAAAAAGAGATTAATTTTTAAAGAAATTGCAATTTTCTACAAAAAAATAGATTTTTTAATCAAATAGGTGAATTTTCGACGAAATAGTTGAATTTTTCATTAAAGAAGAAAAATGTTCAAAATACAGTTTAATGTTTAACCAAAAAATTTTGAACCAAAACTTAAATAATTAAGTTTTAAGTTAAGAAATACTGTTTAATCAGATTAATTTTCAACTACAATTATAGAATTTTTAATTTGGAATAAGTTAAATTTTCAGTTAAAAATTACTTTTAACAAAAAAATTATTGTAAAAAAATACTTAAATTCTGGAAGTGATTAATTTTAAAATATAATTATTAATATTTAACTGAAGTAGTTGAATTTTCGACCAAAAAGATTAGTTTCTGCGAAAAAAGTCGAATTTTCAAATAGAAAAGATAATTTTTTAACTAAAATTATGGAATATTCAACTGGAATAATAGTTAAATTTTCAATTAAAAAGAAAAGTAATTTTCAACCAAAAAGGCATCTAAAGAAAACACAAGTTTTCAGTCAAACAGGTCATTTTTGAACCAAAGAAATGGATTTTCGATTAAAACGATGAATCTGTAAACAACAAAATTAATTTTTACCCACGGATTAATTTTCAAACCAAGTTATTTTATTTACAACTTAAAAGATGATTTATCAACTAAAATTATCAATATTTAAGTGGAATACTTGAATTTTTAACCGAAAAGTCGAATTTTTAAACAAGAAACTTTAAAAAAATAATGTTCTACTAAAAAAAATCTATTTTCAAACTAAATTCGCGAATTTTCAACGAAATACTTGAACTTTTCATTAAAAAAGGCAAATTTTAATCCAAATTCTTGAATGTTGAACTTGAAAAGATCAATTTTTAACCACACTGATGAATTTTCCACTAAAATAGGTGAATTTCATACCTACCAAAATGATGAATCTTTAATCATAAAGATCAATTTTATGCCAATAAAGAAGATTTTCCCACAAAGTACAAAAATGTTCAAACCAAATAGATTAATTTTCAAATAAAAAGATTAATTTTCAACCAAAAATAAAGTAGTTGAATTTTCCGTTGCAAATCTAATTCTTAATAAAAAAAAGAGTATTTTCAGCAAAGTAGTTCAATTTTCTACTGGAAAAGTTAAATTTTGAGTTAAAAAAATGATTATGAACAACGTAGTTAAAATTATCAAAAATAGAAAAATTTTCAATTAAAAAGGATTAATCTTCAAACAAAAAAGTTAACTCCTTCTTCTAAATCCGAATTTTAATACTTAAAAACAAAATGCTCCGCGATTTTATATAAGGAAGAAATAACTTTTCTAAATTGACAAATAATGAAAACTTGAATTTTACTGCGATCAGAAGTAAATTCCCGGCATTTAAATATAAATAAATAAAATATATATAAAAAATGATGAAAAACAAATAAAATTTGCCATAAACACCTTCGATCTTCTTCAAATCTGCGATTCTCTCCAATGCTAGGACAATTAAAATTGTGCTGAGGTCTTGGCGGATTCATTTGTGAAACCGGGATCATATTGATTTGTGGTTCATCTTTCTTGTAATGCCTGAATTTGCAATTGACCCTTTCACAAATGCCTTTGACAAAGTCTTTGCAAATCGGCAATTCCTTTTCGCTGATGCTTTTCAGCCTGGTGAGAATATGCCCCGGCAATTCCCCCGTGGATCTGAAATGTTTCTCCTCACTTTCCGTGCAATGAAGAAACTTACAGCCGGGCCAATTGCACATGCCATTTTGAAAGTCGTGACAAAACGTATACTCGTCGACTGGCGCATCCTCTGACCTTTCGTGAAGATATTTGCACCTTTTGCCGCGGTGGCAAACATTGCGAAGGAAATCTCGGCAAACACGGTTGGGAGATGATTCCCGATTGGCATTTAATCCGCCTGCCATTACTGTGCTTTGGCTTCCTAATACAGAATTTAATTTCTTCTTCATTAGTCGAGCATTTCCAGCTACTTTTTGGATTGAGCCTCTTTTCAGGCTTCTCTTCTTTCCAAGGAAAGCTGAATCCCGTCCTGGAAAATCTGAAAAGAGAGGAAACGGGTGATTTTTTACGCAAATAAGGGAATAACTTTTTTAAAGGTACCATATTGAATTCAATTTTAGATTTGGAGTCGAAATATATTCCATTTTCAACAAAATAGATGAATTTTTTAACAAGTAGCTGAATTTTCAAAGAAAAAAATGAATTATCAATCAAGAAGATTAATTTTCGACCAACTAATTTTCAAGAAATAGTTTCATTTTCAACCAAAGAATTCTCTCGTCGAATTCGCAATCAAAATAAATTGAATTTAATCGAACAAAAAAAAAACGATTTGTCAACAAATAGTTATATTTTCAACCAAATAAATCAATTTTAAAGTAAAATGACGATTCTTCAAACAAAAAAAGATGAATTCTCAACAGAAAATGTAATACACTAATGGAAAAAATTAAAGGGTCAAAAATATTTTCCGAATTTTTTAGTGATTCTTCAGAATAATGATGTGTCTCAGTGAAAAATGGTCGTATCATGGTCTTAAAAAAAGCATTTTGAAGTTACAAGTTCCACGCATTCAGCTTCAATTAAATTTTTTTAAGCCTCGGAACGACCATTTTTCACTGAGATATCGAACTCTAAATAAAAAAGGACCCTTTTGTCTTTGATCGACGATATCTCAGCAACCAATGGTCACACCAAAAATTTAAGGGC
>NC_046659.1:153778804-153782801 GCF_010883055.1 Belonocnema kinseyi
GTAGAAAATTTCACTGTTTGAAGGAAAATTCATCTCGTTGGCTTGTAAATTCAACATTTTGATAGAAAATTCAAGTTTCTGTTAAAAATGTAACTGTTTTGTTAAAAATTCGCCTCTTTTCATCAAAAGTTCAAGTATTTGGTTTCAAGTGCAACTGTATAGTTGATTTTTTGGCATTAAATTAAAATGCTTTAAATGAACTTTTTTGTGAGAAATTCATTTATTTGGTTGAAAATTTAATAATTTCGTTGAAAATTGTTTAAAAAAAAATTAAAAATGAGTTTATTTTACTACAGATTTAACAATTAGTTGCTAATTCGTCTTTTTGTTAAATCCATTTGTTTTTATAAATAAGGTCTTGGTTGAAGATGAGACGATTTTGTTAAAAAGTCATCCCTTTAATTGAACATTGAGTTTTTTGTTGAAAATTCAAAAAATTTATTTATCTCTTTTGGTTAAAATGCAAATGTTTGGTGTAAAATTAATTTGTTTTACTTAAGGATTGAACTATTAATATTTTGTTATCATTTAGTCCTTTATGGATGAATTCAATTTTTTTTATTTGAAATAAAAGTCTTGTTTTGTTTGAATTATTTACTATTATATTATTTGTGTAAAATTAATCTTTTCTAGTTAGAAATTCAACTGCTTGATTAAAAGTTAAATTACTTTCTTAAAAGTTTACTTTTTGATTAAAGATTAATTATTTTATATAAAAATTAAACTATTTAATTAAAAATTCACCTTTTTAATTGATTTGGTTGAAAATCTAACTGTTTCTCTAAAATTCAATTTTTTCTGTTCAAAAATGCAACTGTTTTGGTGGAAAATGGACGTTTTTGTTGAAAAATACACTAAAAGGGGGGTGTTCTCTAATCTCCTTTTCATTCCGTGTTCCGTGATATCTTTTCTTGTCAGTATAGCGTGGGAAGGTTTGTTTATCTTCTAGATTCTAAACTTTGTGAAAGTGAATGCTTTGGGGATCGTAAAGTGTCAGGAAGTAAATGGAAATCACTTGGTTAATTATATATTTTATGGCCTTGGCATTCTACTTGACGATTCGGTTCATTTCGAGCTTGTTTCCATGATTTCTTTGTTTCAAAAATAAATGTTTAGAGGCAGAAATGCAAAAGTGAAAGTTGCTAATTTAGATAATTAAATCGATTTTAAAATAGGTAATTTTAAAGTGATTTTAAATAATTTCAGGACTCAGTCTCGCGACACTAACGCCATCTCAAAAATGCAAATTTCGAATTTTTTTCACAATTGCAAATTAAAAGCGCTTGGATTTATAATTTTTTGATAAAAAACCTTTGAAGTTGTTCAACTGTAAATATAAATAAATTAATAATTCCAAAAATCGAACTGTAGTTCCAGTATTCAAAATTGACCAGTAATTATTTTTTTAATATGATTCTGAATCTGTTCGAAATTAAAAAAAAAAAATTACTGAGTTTAACGTTTGAGTGAAATCTTATAAAATATTTTTAATTTTAAAATAACTTTAAATTAAAAGATTTACAACTAAATGCTTTTATTCAAATTTTCTTATTGATAAAAAAAGAAACAAATTTGTAATATTTAAACATGTGAATGTTTATTAAAAATGAGACTTAACGTTACAATTTTGATCGTTATATTAAATTCTTTTTCTAATTTGTAAGTGAAAGCGTTGAATTGTAATTTGTAAAGAACGATTTAACAATTGTTATTTTTTTAAGACTGAAAGTCAAGATAATTTAACTTCAAATTTAAAAAGGGGGCAGTTAAAAAAAAAATAATCTTGCGATTTTTCAATTAATTTTTCAATTTAGAGCACTGAAAGTGATAGGATTTTTTTTTAATTTGTCGTATTTAAACATTTCAAGAGATATCTGTAAAAACGGTAATGAATCGATCATTCAAGTTGAATGTTCCTGCGTAATCATTAAAAAAAGTCGTTAATATTTATGATACATATCGCATATTCACGCTCTTATATTCTTGGAATAATTTATTTAATCTTATTCTGAACTCGGACACAAGATTTGAATACCAGAAACTCATTTCTTTTTACTCCCAAATTTCACACTTTTTTTCCTATTCTCCTCTTTTTCTCTTCTTAGAAGAAATCCTCTTTTTCTCAGTTTTCAACAATACTTCTCGTTTTTTTTTCGTTCTAATTCGAACTTTATTAAGTTGTTTGAAAATTCAAGTTTTTTGTTGAGAATTGTTCTTTTTGGTTTGATAATTCATCTATTGGTAGGAAACTCGTATTTTTTGGGTAAAAGTTCCTTATATTTAACTGAAAAACGTCTTAAAATATGTTTGTTTTAGAACTCATATCTTTTTGTTGAAAATTAAAATTTTTTGTTGAAAGTTCAACTAATTAAAAAAAATTTCATCCTTGCTGGTTGAAAATACAAAACATATTCTGGAAAATTGGCCTTTTTAGTTTTAAAATTTCACAATTTGGTTGAATTTTTTTCGCTTTCTTGAAAAGAAATCTTTCTCAGATGCAAATTTAGCTTTTATTTTTTTTAAATCATCTTTTTTTATTAAAAATGCAACTATTTGATTATGATAATCTGGGTTTGGTTGATGATTCAGTTGTTTTTTTTGTTTACTTAAAATTCAAATCTTTCTTAGTTGAAGATTCAATTGTTTGGTAAAACTTAATTTTTTGGTTGAAAATTCAACTATTTTAGTATAAAATGCAACTATTTGGTTGACAATTGAATTATTTAGTTAAAATTTAACTGTTTGGTAATAAAATAACTTTTTGGTTGAAAATTCCACTATTTTAGTATAAAGTTCAACTATTTGGTTGGCAATTGAACCATTTAGTTCACAATTTAACTGTTTGGTGATTAATGAACTTTTTGGTTGAAAATTCAAATATTGTAGTAGAAAATTCAACTACTTGGTTGAAAAGTGGTATATTTTGGTAAAAAATTCAGCTGTTTGGTTGAAAGTTAACTTTTTGGTTGAAAATTAAAATATTTTAGTAAAAAATTGAACTATTTGGTTGATAATGGAACTATTTAGTTAAAAATTCAACTGTTTCGTTACAAATTGACTTTTGGGTTAAAAATTCAAATATTTTAGTAGAAAATTCAACTATTTGGTTGACAATTAAACTATTTGGTTGGAAATTCAACTGTTTGGTTAAAAGTTTCACTATTTTGTAGATAATTCAAGTTTTTTTTAAATTCATCTCTTTTATCAAAAATTAATCTGTTTCAGGTGACGATTAAACTATTTTTTTTTTTAAATAAAATTATTTGGTTTTAGATTAACTTTTTTGTTGAAAATTTAACTGTTTTGTAGAAAATTAATCTTTTTCGCTTCAGAATTGAAAAGTTTGGCAGAGAATTAATATTTTTAGTTGAAAATTAACTTTTTGTTGTTGAAATTTCAGTTGTTTGACAGTAAATTCGCCTGTTTGACTTACAAATTTAATAAAAGAAATTAATATATTAATTGAAAAATGTATTTAAATATAAACAGTATTTCAGTTAAAGATTATTAAATTTTATTTATTATATGAATAAAGCTGTTAGGTGTATCCTTAAGTTTAAGGATTTGCCTAAATTCTTAGGCAAAGAGAATTATTACAGAAATTAGATTATTAAATTTGTGGTGAAAATTAAATTTTTCGTTTGAGAATTGATATTTTTTAGCAAAAATTTAATTATCTTGTTGGAAATTAACTTTTGTTGAAAATGCTTGTTTACCTGCATTAGCGTTACTCAAAGCCGGTGGCAGTGAAAATCACAATTTTTTCAAGTTTTGGAAGCTTTTCAAAAAAACTCAAATTTCGAAAAAAAATGTTTTTATACATTCCAGCGGTATCTGCGAAAGAAATAGGAAAAAAGTTCAAACTTTTTTTATGTTAAAGATGTTCAAGCTCAAAAAACGTGACCCTTTAATTTTTTTAAAGTTTGACCGTTTTCAACAAAGAAACGGTTCATTAGATCAAAATGTAACTTCGCAGGGTTTCTGAGGGGGGGGGGGG
>NC_046659.1:153782901-153821768 GCF_010883055.1 Belonocnema kinseyi
CCCCCCCCCCCACCCCCTGAAAAAGCCTTACGCAATCGAAAATATGAAATAAAAACACGATGAAATTGACAAATTTTAACTAATTTAATTGTTTTTTTTAATATAATGACTGTTACATATGTAGGTAATATCAACAATATTATGTACAAAATTTACTTGCTGTACCTAACTTATTGCCTCAACCTTCCGAAAAAATCGGTTCCAACGAACGCACAGCATGCTGCAGTTCTTTTTTTTTCTTTTTTTTCTTCTTTTTTTTGAAAATAGAACTTTCTCCTCTTCTTTTTTTTTTTAATCATTTTACATGTTTCAAGTCATGGCAAATTGTATCGATACAATGGCACTCTAAATAACTAATGAAATGACAAGGTAGAGTGTGAGCGTTAATAACTTCCGTATAAAAAGGTTTTAATAGAAAAAGTGTAACTATAATTCATTAAAAAATACAAAACAACGCCTAGGCCATTTATTCGAGCGACAGACCGATGAATAATAATTTAGAATTCTGAATACATGCACAATCAAGGTCTGACAATTGAAACTCCTGGTCTAGATCAGAAGTTAAACGAAAACAAAAATAAGACGAGTAATCAACCTTTCTCTCTCTCTCTCTATCTCTATCTTTTCACTACTTCAAACAGTCATCTTACAAATTCAATGTACAAGAGAATATAATATATAATATAGCAATATTCGAAAAGTGTAAATATAAAAACAATTGACTTTATACATTAAAAAGAAGTACACTTTAAAAAATTAAATATCTCACAGTAATGTGCATTTTGATCAACTTCACCTCAAGCACAAAAAAGTACAACTAAATATTGTGCAATACAGAAGCAAAAGCCGTCGCCTTCGTTGCCGCCGTCGCCGCTGTCACTCACTCGGCAGATGAAACAAAAATACATTTGCAATCAAATATTCGAGAAAAAAATATGTTTGAAACGTGCAATATTCGACAATAATACTCCTCACATCCGGGAAGATATGATATTAAGATTGGCAGCGCAATTAACATTTTACAAGACTTGTATGCTTCCTCTAATGCCTTTAACTCAAGGTCTCCCCTCCCCCCCTCCACACTGTACATTATTAATTAGAAACAAATCGTTTGATTAAACTCCCATACTCTCAACTCTTCTCAAAGTCGAAATATGTACACTGTATTTCTATATTCGTATAAAAAACACTTGGCTCCGACGAGAATTGTTTCTTTAAACGAGAGAGAATTCGTCATACGAAAAAAGATTCTCCTCCAGAGAGAGAAAGAGAGAGAGAGAGAGAGAGAGAGAGATAGGGAGATATGGAGAGACCTATATACAGGGAGAGGAAAATATTAGAATAATTTCTCGAAAAGCAACCAGAGCAATGCTGCTAAAGCGATTGGCGCGACATACTGAATCGGCACCGCGTACGTGACATTCAAAAGATCGCCACATTGACTCTTGAGGGTTAAATTAGTCTTGAGGAGCTCGGCCTTCTCCTCGGCGAAGGCATTGTACTTTTCCTTGAGTATCACCAGCTCCTCGTTCACCTCCTGCATTCGCTCGCTCTCGTTCTTCGAACGATAGTAGAGCTCCTTCAGTTTACTCGAGATGACATCACTCTGCTCGCGAAGCAGCCAGTCTTTCAACTCCTCTAATTCACGTTTCACTATATTTTGTGCTTCCAGACTGTCCTCCGCTTTCAAAGAGTCGAGACAGCCAATGAGACTCTGGAGAATGTACTCCTGAGCTTGTACGCTCTGCGAGGAATCACTTTTGTTCAGGGGTTTCAGGGTTTTCACGTATTCGCCCTCCAGGTGTTCACCCTCGCAGCATTCCTCCTCGACGGACCTCTGAGTTTTGTTCACCTCATCGTCCTCCTCCTCCTCCTCCTTCTCCTCATCCTCTTCCTCCTCCTCTTTCTCTTCTTCCTTCACTGTCACTACGATGGAACGGATAGGACTGACGGGCGAATCCTGCGAATCGGAACTGTTGTTTCCCGAGTCGGCCTCTTCGGTTTCTGTCTCAATCGATTCTTCCGGTTCATACCTACAATTCAACAATAGGAAACCAATTAGAGGCGATTTTCAACAGTGTTGGGTAGTAACTCGTTAAAAGTAACGAAGTTACTTTAAAAGTTAAGTTACTTGTAACTTCCCGGTAATTGATAGCTTTATTTAAGTTAATTTTTCGTTACTTTATATTTATTCTGTATATCTTTCTTTTGATTGCTTTTACACAAAGGATGAGAATTTTAAAAATAGCGCACGCCGAGGAAACAAAAGATGATTGATTTCGTGCTTTGCGCGCTGGTTTTAATCTGCTTTGTAAACAAGAATACTTTCATTTTGGACATATTGCTTTAAGCGAATCCAAAACTTCGAAGTTGAGTTGTTTCTGATTGGAACACATTGTGTATTTTTCATGTTATAGTTTTTAAAAATCATTTTTTTTCAATCTTTCCTGACTGAAAAATTAGTTGAGGGGGCGTTATGAAAAGTAACTTTTAATGTAACTTAAGTTACTTTTACTAGTAATTTCAACGAGTTACTTTTTTGCAAAGTAACGTAACTGTAACGAGTTACTTTTCATAGAGAAACTTACCCAACACTGATTTTAAATTAGCTACATTTACAGGGTGTCTACTACATATCCTGGAAGAAAAATTCCTTGACAATTTCAGGTATTTCCAATTTTTCATAGTACAGAGCCATTCAAATATTTCGCAATTTTTTAAACAATTCACTCGGAATATGTACACAGATTCGCGAGTTTATTATAAATAATTTTTCCCCTTCAGTTTATAGGGTTTCAATTAATATGTTTAAGTCGGCAAGATTTGAAAGATGAATTTTTATCTAAAGAGATTAATTGTTTAATAAAAAAGACGATTTTTAAACAAAATAAAGAATTTTTTAACACAAGAATTTCAATTTAAATAAAAGGAATTTTGGAACAAAAATAATAAATATTTTACAGAAATACTTGAATTTTTATCTAAAACAAAGACAAATATTCAACCATGTAGTGAACGTTTGGACTAAAAAAGATCAGTTTTCAACCAAAAATGGAATAATTAAAAAAAAACTTAATTTTCTACAAAAAAGCCAATTCTCAACCAACGTAATGAATTTTCAACTCAAAATTATGAATCTTTAACTGGAACAGATGAATTTGAAAAAAAAAATAATTTTCAAACAAGAAGATTAAGTTTTGAACAAAAAGATTAATTTTTTACCAAAAGTGTCAATTTTTAAACAGAATTAATTAATTTTTAACGATAATGTTGAATTTTCAATTTAAAAAAGGCAATTTTTTTTACAATTTAGTTAAATTTTGAACTAAAAAAATCAGTTTTCAACAAAAAATGGAATAATTAAATTTCTATTTTAAAAAAAACTTAATTTTCTACAAAAAAGGCCAATTCTAAACCAAAGTGACGAATTTTCAACTCAAAATGATGAATCCTTAACTGTAACAGATGAATTAAAAAAAAAAATTTCAAACAAGATTAAATTTGACCAAAAGCGTCAATTTTTAAACCAAATAAATAAATTTTTAACGATACAGTTGAATTTTCAATTCAAAAAGGCAGATTTTCTACAATTTCGTTGAATTTTGAACTACAAAAAAATCAGTTTTCAACCAAAAATGTATGAATTAAATTTTGGGTTAAAAAAATAAATTGTAGTAAATAAATTGTAATAGATAAATTTCTAACCAAAAAAAATAATAATTTTTAAAGAATAAGATGAATTTTTAACAAAAAGATTAATTTCTTACCAAAAGCGTCAATTTCTGAACAAAATAAATGAATTTTCAACTAAAAAAGGCAAATTTTCTTTTTCTTTAAAAAAAGACATCAATTTTCAACTAAACTGCTCAATATTTAACTGTAATACTTGAATTTTCAACCACAAAGATTTATTTTTAAGCGAAAAGATTTTTTTTTACAAAAAAGACCATTTTTCAACAAAATATATCAATTTGCAAAGAAATTGTTACTTTTCAAGTAAAAAAAAAATTGTCAACCTTATAGTTGAAATAAGAAGTAAAAAATATCAATTTTCAATCCAAAATGGAATAGTTAAATATTCATTAAAAAAAATTAATTTCACACCGAACAAAATTCAACCAAAGTGATAAATTTTCAACTAAAATGGTGCTTCTAAAACTTAAATAGATTAAATTAGTTCACAAAAAAGTTTAACTTTTAATTTTTCAACCAAGAAGATGAATTTTCAAACAAAAAGCTAAATTTCCTACAAAAAAAAAAACAAAAAAAAATTGAACAATACAAATGAATTTTCAACTACAAAGGACAAATTTTTAACCATACAGTTGAATTTTCAAGTAAAAAAGATCAGTTTTTATTCAAAAATCAAATATTTGAATATTCAGTTTAAAAAAATTAATTTAATTTTTCAAAAAAAAAAAAAAAACAATTTTCAACCAAAGTGAAACATTTTTAACAAAAATGATGAATTTTCAATTGAAATAACTAAGCTTTAAACCAAAAAGATTAACTTCTACTAAATATGATGAATTTTCAATTAAAAAAAAAAATTATTTTTTAACCAAAAATTGAATAAATAAATTTTTAGTAAAGAGAAATAATGTTCAATCAAAAAAATGAATTTTTCCATTAAAATGATAGAATATTCAATCGAAATATTTATATTTTCAATTTAAAAAATTTATTTTTAGCAACAGAACAACAAAAAACAAATTTCAACGAAATAGTTAGATAATCAGTAAACACATTATTAACAAAGTAGTTCATCAGATTTTTATTTTTAATTAAAAACAGTTGAATTTCCAATTAAGAAAGATTTTCCAGTCAAGTGAGAGCATATTTTTCGAACATATTGTTGAATTTTTAACAAAAAATATAAACAAATAAGATTAATTTTCTACAAAAAAGAACGAATTTTCAACCAGAAGTATACCAGTAAAATTTCGAGTTGAAAAAATTAATTTCAATCAAAAAAACGAATTTTCAATAAAATAGTTGGCTGCTTTTTAAAATAAACAATAATTGTTATTTAATTTTATATAGTAATTAAAAAGAAAGTAAGCAAACTCTACAAAAAATTCCCTAACATTTCCAGGTTTTTCCAGACATATAAAAATTCCCTGATCAATGCAGTTTTTCCAGGTTTTCCCAGGAGGATTGGACACCCTGATTTAAAAGCTTTCGTATTTAAATTATTCAAATATCTTATTTTGGGAGCCTTCCAATCATACAAACGTCGTCCCTTCACGAGGTTTTAGAATCTAAAACACCCTCTTTAAACAAATATTTAAACTGGAAAATTTACGAGTAATAAAAGCACACCAATTATTATTGTTGCTCTTATTTTACAGATTTGGCATCCATCGAGATGAATCTAATAATAGAACAAGAAATTTCATAGCTGCACAAAGTAACTTCAACCACTAAAATCCTTAATCCATTTGAAAATTTCATCTACTACAGTAGAATACGAAATCTAATTATTTGTCTAATAAAATATTCTCTAAATCCAGCCGCTTTTCAATGAAAAACAATCTTTGTAACGTGACGAAATCATTAATCACTTAATTCTTAGTCATTTCCTAGTTATCCAACATTTGCTTTCAAGACTGTACTTATTACTCAGAACAATTCTTATACGTGCTTCCACTTGAAACAGTTCAAGCAATTGTCACAAAGCCTAAGAAAGAAAATTAAAAGAAAAAAATAGGTGAAAATCCAGCAATTTTTAACAGCGTGGCCGAAAAACTTCCTTTCCAAAATTCCCTGACTTTTTCCTGACTAATTTTTTCATTTTTCCTGAATATTACTGCTTAAAAGTCGAACACTCTTATTTTGTTACATTTTTAATATAGAATCTTTTATAAATGTAATAAAATTAAAATCGAAAAAGTGAACAAAAGTGACTAATCTCTAATTCAAAGAATGACTAAAAGTAACTAATGTTCAATTGTGATGTAAATAATGTTCTTTTGAATTTAAAAGAATTATAAGATTTCAAAAAAATTCGAATGAATTGGAAAAAAATTTCAAATTCCAAAGAATGACATTAATGTCTGTAAAATTGGAATGAATTTAGATGAATTTAAGGGAAATTTAAAAGAATTCGATGAAACTTATAAAAATTCAAGGTGAATTCCATATGTATTCAAATTAATTTTTTTTTAATTTGAAAAAATTTTCAAATCCCCGAAATTCCTTACTTCTCGTGAATAAAATTATTGAAATGTCTTTAAATATTTAAAAAATCACGTGACCTTAAAATCATTCAAATTTTCTGAAAAGCTTCAAATGAGTAAAATCAATTGTAAATTTCTTGCAATTTTTTAAAATATACCAAAATCTGTAAATCTTTCAAATCTTGGTAATACATTGAAACTTCATGAAAGTTTACAGTATTTCTGGAAATCCTGGAAAAATTCTAAAGAGCATCGAAATCCTCGGACATCTTATAAAATTCTTTAGAATCTTTTTCAATACCCTAAAACCTTATAGACCATGTAAAATAATTTAACATCTTCCAAAAATCCAAAAATACTTCACAACCACATGAAAATGTTTACAACTCCCTCAAAACCATTGAAATTCTTGAAAAGCAGTTAAAATTTTTTAAATCTTTTTAAAATGCCTTGAAATCTTTTAAAAGGCCCTAAAATATATAAAATCATTTGAAATTGCTTCAAATTACTAACATCAATAAAAGAATTCTTTATATTATTTTAAAATATCCTAAAACATTTCAAATTAAAATCTTTTCTATTCCCTTGAAATTTTTTTTATTCTCTTGAAAATTTCTTGAAATCGATTAATTATTCTGTTCTATTTAAAATCTTTAAAAAGCCTTTAAAATCCCTTGAAATTTTTTAAAGCTCTTAAAAATTCCAAGGAATTTTTTCAATTTTTTTAAACTTCCCAAATTATTGAAATCGACTAAAAATTTCTTGAAATATTTGAAAATACCCTAAAATATTGCAAATCCTTTAAAATATTTTGAATTGCTTTGAAACTTTTGAAAGTTCTTAAATATTCCTTGGAATTTTTAAAAATAACGAAAAATTTTTCAATTTTCTTTAAAATCCTTTGAAAGTTTTTATAGTTCCTAAAAATTCCTTGAATTATTTAAAAATGACGAAAACTATTTCAAATTTTTGGAAATCTCTTTTAATTCTTGAAATCAATTGAAAATTCCATGGAATCTTTTGAAATATGTATCCTTAAAAACATCGGTAATAAATTAAAATATTTGAATTTATTCTAAATCTATTAAAATATTGTAAAATCCCTTAGAATCTTTTGAACCACATAAAAGATTATTTAAATTCCTTAAAATTATTTAAATCTTTAAAATCCTTAGGAATACTTTCAAATTAATGAAATCCATTCAAAAATTCTTGGATTCTTTAAAAATACCCTTAAACGTGTCAAATCCTTTTGGAATTCCTTCAAACTATTGTAATAGATTTAAAATTCCTTAGATTTTTAGAAAGTACCATAAAATATTGCACATCCTTTCGAATATTTTGCAATGCCTTGAAACATTTTAAGGCTCGTAAAAATTCCTTGAAATATTTAAAAATGACGAAACATATTTTAAATTCTTGGAAATCTCTTCAAATTATTGAAACCGATTGATCAAATGTAGTGGGATTTTCAAATAAAAATACCAATTTTCCACCATATAGTTGAATTTGGAAGTAAAAAAGACCATTTTTCAATCAAAAATAGAATAATTAAATTTCTAGTTAAAAAAATTAATTTTCTACAAAAAAGGCAAATTTTCAACCAAATTGATGAATTTTTAACTAAAAATGATGAATCTGCAACTGGAATAAATAAATTTTAAACAAACAAAAAAACTTCAAACGAGAAGAATAATTTTCAAACAAAAAGTTTCATCCTTTACCAAAAGTTTAAATTTCTGAAGAAAATGAATGAATATTTAACGATAAGTTGAATTTTCAAATAAAAAGACCAATTTTCTACAATTTAGTTGAATTTTGAACTAAAAAAATCAGTTTTCAGCTAAAAACGTAATAATTAGGTTTTGGGTTAAAAACATTAATTTTGAAACAAAAAATGTCAACCAAAATGATGAATATTTAACAGAATTACTTGAATTTTCAACTAAAAAATACCAATTTTCAACCACATAGTTACAGTTGGCATTAAAAAAAAATGTTAACAAAAAATGAAATAATTAAATTTAAACAAAAAATTAGTTTTCAACAACAAAAAAAGGTAAATTTCAACCAAAGTGATGAATCTTGAACTGGAATAGCTGTATTTTAAACCAAAAAGATCAATTTTGAAACAAGAAAATTGGTCTTGAAACAAAAGATTAGATTTTTATAAAACCCTTAAAATATTGCAGATCCTTTCAAATAATTGAAATGCCTTGAAACTTTTTAAGACTCGTAAAAAGCCCTTGAAAAATTTAAAAATTACGACAAATAATTTAAATTCTTGGAAATTTATTCAAATTATTGAAACCGATTGGAAAAATCTTTGGAATCTTTTAAAATACGTACCCTAAAAATCTTTGGTAATACGTTAAAATATTTGAAATGATTTGAAATCCATCAAAATATTATAAAATCCTGTGAAATTATATGAAGTTTGACGGTATTTCCGGAAATCCTGGAAAACTTATTAAAATACCTTGAGAGGTTTTTAAATTCCTTAAAATCATTTAAATCTTTTTTAATATTATAAAATCCCTTTGAATTCCTTAGCATTATTTAAATCCTTAAAATCCTTAGGAATACTTTCAAATTAATGAAATCTATGCAAAACTCCTTGGATTCTTTTAAAATACCCTCAAATATTTCAAATCTTTTGGAAATCCTTCAAACTATTGTAATATATTCAAAATTCCTTAGATTTTTAGAAAATACCTTAAAACATTGCACATCCTTTAAAAAATTTTGGAATCCCTTGAAACTTTATAAAGCTCGTACAAATCCTTGAAATATTGAAATATGACGAAAAATATTTTCTATTTTTGAACATCGCCACAAATTATTGAAATCGATTGAAAATTGTTTGTCAACTTTTGAAATATGTATCCTAAAAGTCGTTGGCAATGCGTCAAAATGTTCGAAAATCTTTGAAATTCATTAAACATTACAAAATCCCGTGAAATTAAATTAAATGATATTGCCCGAAATCCTGGACAACTTGTTAAAACACTTTGAGAGTTTTTAAAATCCCTTATGATCATTCAAGTCCTCCTAAATCTTACAGAATCCCTTAGAAATTCTTTAAATAGTCCATGAATAATTCTTTAAATCTCTTAAAATCTTTAAAAATCCTTAAAAATACCTCAAAATTATACAAACTTATTTAAAATTCTTGAAAATTCCTTGAAATTCTTGGGAAAAAAGTCTAAAATCTTTGAAATCCCGTTAAATAATTATATAAATAATGAATCCCGTAAAAATGACTTATATTATTAAAAGAAAAGTTGACTGAAGTGATCTTTTCGTAAAAAAAAGGGAACACGTGACAGCCCTGATCATTCTGGAAGTTACTTAAACTGCTTCTTACCGAAATTCTCTTGAATGGCCTTTTTTTTCAACACCTGAATTTTCCTGAAATTGCGCAAGCAATTTTTAAAACTCACAAACATGAAATAAAATGCAGCGAGCCTAATGATATTACAGAAACAATACCAACCTAGTTTCCAACTGTTTTCCGTCTGCATCGCCGGCGAATCTCACTTCCAATTTCGGAGGTGTGCCACCATTTTTCTCCAAAGGCCGCATCATTTCCTCCAGGTTCGCGACACCGTCACACGGTTTCTCGTCAGACTCAGCCTCGACGATCTTCACGGCCGTCACACTACAGGTATCGTCAATGCCATCGAAACTCGTGTCCGAATCAAGACTATAATCCAAATTATCGGAATTTGCATTTCCATTGACTAAAGTTCGTCTCGAAGACGGTGGCAGAATATAGTCATAGACTTTTTTACTGTCCACAAGCGAATCATTCCACTGATCCTTCGCAGACAAATTATCCGATCCAAAGCTTCTCATTACGTCCGAGTCCTCGGAATTCACCTGATTATCCTGCCAAGAGAGGTTCTTCTCCGTCTCGTCAGAATACATATCGTCAGGCTTGGTACTAAGAATCAATTTATTCAAGATGATGGTCATAGACGTCTCGACGTCATTCAAATCGTCTTTAGATTCAAAATTTTCACCCTCTATCTGCTTCGATTTGGCATCCTGTAGCGTTTGCATGTAATTTCTCAAGGCTGTGACTTGCTTATGAACGTTGATTGAATCTAGTTTCGAACGGGTAATTTTACTTTGGAGAAAACTTTTGTAGCGACGGTGAGCCTCAAGCTGATTCGAGAGAACCTTATTCTCCCCTTCCAGTCGATCCGTCACTTTCCGCAGCTTTTCTTCGCTCTCCATCAATTTGTTCGTGGTTTCCTGCAAAATCTTTTGTGCTTCCGTATACTTAGCTGCCAGCTCCTGAAGCTCACCCTGAGTGTGCTTTGCCACTTCGTGCAAACTCTGACATTCTTCCTCGGTTTCGTTCAGTCGAGTCTCCAACTGCATGAGCCTTTGGGTCACATCCAGCTTCTCCTACAACGAAAGATAGGCTAATGTGAAAGTGCACCTGCGATTCTTCAAGCATATTAAAACAGTAAAGCAGGCCTGTCCCTCTTAACCCTTAAAGTGCATTGTGGGTATCAGATACCCAACGAAATTTTAAAACTCTTATAAACCATACTTAATTCGAAAAAATTGAGTATGTGTCGCGATCTAGCAATATTTTTTTTATGAAAGTACACTATTTCAAAAGTATAGTCATAAATTTTCAGGTTAAAATAATCCAAATTGCGTGATTTATGAATTTTCAAGTAAAACCCGCATTTTTTCACGTTTTTTTGTTCAATAATTTTTAAATACGTTGGGGTGTTGAACACCCACGATGAACTTTGAGGGTTAAAATAGGGTCATAAAATTTGGCATGAACTAAACTTATTTGTCGACCGAATTTAAAAGTGTATATTAGGGTGGTCCAAAAATGCATGAAAATTTTTTTTTTGATAATAGAGGGCAACGACCCCCCCCCCCCCATTTCACTCTTAAAGAAATTCCCTAATTTTTATTTTTTTTTTATTTTCGATTTTAACAGGTACCGGTTTTGATTTGAAGTTTCCCATGTAAGATACATAAGGAAAAATCACTTTTTTGAGTTTTTAGAATAATTTTTTAGGGTTTGAAAAAATGTGACGGGAAAGTACGGAGGCCTGTAGAGAATTATCCAAAGAAGAATTGCATCTATCAGACATATGGGTTTAACACCCCTAACACACCCCTAGGAGTATCTGAAAACTACCCTTAAAACCAAAAATGTGAATTCTTCATGTTTAAACAAATGGAATTGGTTTAAATAATTTTTTTATTATCAATTATTAATATTTCTTCAGTGGAATATTTATCAACATTGTTTGATTAATTTTATTTTTTTGAATTTTTTAAAATAAAAATTATTCCTTAAATATTACGGATAAATTATTTATTATTAAATTAATTATTGATCAGTAATTAATTATTGCTGATAAATATTCCTCTAGGCCTACAGTAATAAATTTTATTTTTAAAAATTCGAAAGGAATTATTTAAACAAATTCCATTCGTTTAAATAATTGAAAATGAATGAACTAATGTTAATAAATATTCCACTAGACCAATAGTAATAATTTTTAGGGAAAAAACGAATTTACAAAAGAATTATTTAAACAAATTCTATTTGTTTAAGCAATTAAGAATGACTGAACCATTATTATTAAATATTTCACTAGACTAATAGTAATCATTTTTAGGGGGGAAAACGAATTTTCAAAAAAAAAAAACAATTTTCTAACAAATTCCATTTGATTAAGTAATTAAAAATTATTTAACGAATGATAATAAATATTCCACTAGACAAATATTGATAGTTTTAAATAAAAAAAGACCAGAATACAGTGCTCAAAAGGTCGATTTCATGAAGAATGGACATTTTTTCTTTTAAGGGTTGTTTTCAGGTACTCGTGAGGGTGTGTTAGGGAAGTCAAACCCATATGTCTGATACATGAAATTCTTCGTTGGGTAATTCTCAACAGGCCTCCATACTTTCGCTTCACATTTTTTCAAACCCTAAAAAATTATTCCAAAAACTCAAAAAAGTGATTTTTCCCCATGCATTTTACATGGGAAACTTCAAGCCAAACCCGCCACCTGTTTAAATAAAAAATAAGGGAATTTCTTTTTTTGGATTTGGAGTGAAATTGGGGGGCTCGTTGCCTCTGAAAAAAGCGTTTTCAAGTCACCCTAGTATATACAAACTGGAATGAAAAAGTGTGCAATGAAAATTAACTTTATTTTTTAAGGAAAACTTCCAGTTGTCTATCCTAATATTTGAAAATTATTCGAAAAGAATGTAAATTTTCATTAAAAATATTATTCGTTAGTCCATAAATTACAAAAATTCTTATTTATCCACTTTTTCGTGTTAAATGCGAACTTAATTAATTAAAACCAATAAGAAAATCTGACTTTTGTTGATTGAAAGTTCATTCTTTAGGGATGAAAAGTCTACTATTAAATTTTTGGTTACAATTTCATTTTTTTGTTTAAAAATTTGTAATAATGATAATAATAATATATTATTATAATTATTATATAGCTTATTTAATTATTTAATTTTTTATTTAATACAATTATTAATATTATATAATAATAATAATAATTTACTGTCTTCATTGTATACTTTTACAGTTTTTACAATATTATTTTGTCCTCTTAAAAATTTATATTTTTGGCTTAAAAATTCAACTCGTCTGATTTGGTAAAAAATCAGTTTCTTTTTTTAAAAACGTAACTGTCTTTTACTTTTAATTAAAATCTTTTTTGTTGAAATATAAACTATTACATTTTTTATTAAAAATTCATCATTTTAGGTTAAAATTCAACCCTATAGTTGGAAGTTTTAGTTGGACATTCAACTAGTTGGTTAAAAGTTTATGCAATTTTTGAAAATGCATCTTCTTTGGGTTAAAAATTCATCTCCTTGGTTGAAAGTTTAAACTTAATTTTTTTTCAAGTTTATTTTTGTTTTTGTGTGAAGACCTATGATTTTAGTGAAAGAAACTGTTTTTTGTTTTGTTAAAAATTCATTTGTCCAAATAAAAATATAACTATTTTGTTGAAAATTCAACAGATGGACAGAAACTGTAACTGTTTGATTAAATTCAACTATTTTATAGGAAGCTCATTTTTAGTTCAAAACGCAACTGCTTAAAAATTAATTTTGTTATGAAGAATTCAACTATTTTGTTGTTTTTTTTTTTTCTTTTTGCTGGAAAATTCAGTAATTTTATTGCAATTTTTTTCCTTCTGGACTAAAAATTTGACTAAAAACTCAAAGATGTTGTTAACCATTCATCTTTTTTATTTAAAAATTCATCTTTTACCGTAAATTTTTGAAATCTTTTTTGGTTATAAAAGCAACTGCCTGGACGAAAATTAATCTGATTTAGTTTTTTAAAAAATAACTTTTTTGTTGAAAATTAAACTGTTTTGTAGAAAATTCGCATTTTCAGGGCGAACATTTAACGATTTGGTGGGAAATTTAACTACTTGGTTGACTACTTACTTTCTTAATAGAGAATTCATCTTTTTTGTATTTTTGTGAAAATTCGACTGATTATTCAAAATGTATCTGTATTGGTTTGTGGATTCAAGTATTTTGTAAAATAGTATCAATAGTGTAGTGAGTCCGAGGCCTGAGTAAAGTCATATTGCCAAAGCTTTAAAAAAGTTTCCAGAACATAAATAAACTTAATATTAATTTCATCATCTGGAGTCCTAAAAGCGTTCCAAGACTTGAAGCTTTGAAGAATTTAAAGTTAAAGATTGTAAGAAACATTTTTGTAACTATAAATAAAAGGACTAATTTTAGATTCGTACGAAGAAGATGGTAATAAACTAAACTCCCAATCCCACGCGACAATTATGATTAAGTTACAAACTGCAAGATAATTGAATTTGATTAGCTTATCTAATTCTGCAATTAATTAAATTTTTTCTAAACGCATCGGTAATCATCCGTCAATGAATGAATTGATAAATAAACTTCGTTCATGAAATTAATTGACGTTATGTAATAAGGAATGCAATAAGAAATTCAGCTGGAATCAAATCTACTGCCTAAGTCAATATTATCTTCCTACAAACGTCACGGAAGATTAAAAAGATTAATAACTTTAACCAGATATGAAATTAGAAAACACAAGTTTTATTGATCTACTGATGAAAACTATGTACTTTGAAGATTATTTTCATTTGCTCTATAATAAATCATACAATTATAATCAAGTTTAAAAAATGAATGAATCCCAAATAGCATCGATCATTAGAAAACATTCGGTCCCCAAAGAAGCTAAACCCATTGCAAATAACATTATTTCTTCATGACAAACAAATTCTTTTTTTTTAAATTAAATTTTTCTTCGGAAAATAAATTGATCTAAAATTTTATTTAATAGTCAAAATATTCTCGAGGTTTACCATTACAATTGGTATTTTATCAATTTTAGATTTGAAAAAAACAATGATTATCCATCATTATTCGCTAATTTATTATTAATATTTAATTTCTCTAATTTAATATTTAATAAGTAGCATAAAAGGAAATTGCAATTTCTAAATCGTTACTTTCTTTCAGGATTTAGGTTAAGATTAGTCTACTACAATCCACGTGATCCACATGACTGACCTACAAAAGATTCACTCATTTCTTTCCTTGCCATAGAAAATTATTTTTAGATGAAGTATAATTCGAATTCCATAGTCAAGGAAAATTTTTCACGCTTCATTAACACCGATTCGATAGATATCCTCAATAAAAGAGTATACTTTTTAAATTAGATGTCATGCCAAAAATCAGATCTCTGAAGAAAAGTTTTTCTATGATTTTAAGAATCAAAATAATATTACTGATGATGTAATTTCAAATAAAAACATTTAACACTTAAAGTGTGTTTTTTACAATTTAACTTTTTCTTACTATCAGATTATTTACTTATATTCCAAATTAGAAAAAGTAGAATTCTAAGTAATCTTTTCCTAAAAAAGCCATGATTTATTCAAATTCAACCATTTTTAATATATTGGTAAGAAAACAATCATTTACAAAAGCTACTGGTTAACAAATTATTTTTCGCAAGTTTTAAACTTTTTTCATAACTAATAATATCACAATTTTTAAAATCATAGAATTTTTTCCATACACCTGCTTTTTTAAACAACTGCCTTAAGAAGAAAAAATCTAATTCTATAAAGTTGATTTAAAGATAAAAAAGGTACAAAGTGCTGACTTGGAACAAAGTTAACAATCAGATAAAGAAATATCTCGACTGTCCCTTCGGTATTCTTATTTTTTGATTTTACACTGTTACGATTATTTCTTTCGAAAATTGTTAAAAAAATATCAAAGATAATTTTCCAATATGTTTCCTGCATGACAGAGCACAGACATTTAATTTTAGTAGCAGTTGCTATTACGTAAGACTTTATTTCTTTGTTATATTTTTCCTGTCTGCGTCATGCAGTTAATTTTGTAATAAAAAATGTCATCGATTTTTTATATTTTAAAACTAATCATCTCTTAAATAACTCAATTAACCTGCAGTTTTAAGAAACAAAGTTACAAAACAATTGTTTCGAGGTTCGAACCCATATATTTTTTATTCGAATCTCTGGAAACTTTTTTATGTCAAAAAATAAATGTGCATGTCCGTACGAAAAGGGCCCGCATGGCTGGCATGGTGTTACGTAAAGGCCATAGGGGCACATAGCCGGATAAATTATCGACAATTTAAGTTTAAGATGAAATCCCTAGGTTAAAAATGGGCTCACCGGGGCAGTTTTGAAATTGGAACATCGAAAACTCACTTTTTACGAAAAAGGCATCTAAAAGTTGGCAAGTGTAATAAGCGCATGTGTTATATTTTTTAATCTTATCACAAAAAATATAACCACTTCCGTGACAAATGTAGAATAGTGCCAATGGATTTATTATAGTTCCTAGAATAATCCCACTCTGTCAAAACCGAAGAAAATAACGTTGACCCTGACTTAGAAAAGCGCGAATATTTTTCCCTGAATAATTTTTAATACTCTTTGACCATTAATATATGAAGAAAAAAAATTTAATCTTGTAATATCTTTAATATTTTTTTTTAAATCGGATAAAATAATTTGAAGTTTTTTAAATTTATTATTCTCAAGAATGCAATTACCTGATAGAGGCGAAGAAATTCATAAGACTTAAAACAATTCAATTTTAATACAAAAAATTCAACTGAATGGCAAATTTGGCATCTTGTTAATAAATTATTTAAAAGCCTTTAAAATAATGTAAAATTGTCTGAAATCTGATATTTCCTGAAGTCCTGGATAATTTATGAAATTAGATTGAGAGCTTTTAAAATCACTTGACATTTTTTTAAATATCTCAAAGCCATACAGATCCTGTAAAATATTTCCGTATCTTCCGGCATTCTGTGAAATTCTTTACAACCGCATGCAAATATATTTTTTTAATCCCTTAAACTCATTACAACCTTCAGAAGTCCCTTGAAATTGTTTATATCTCTTGGAAATACCTTGCAATCTTTTAAAATGCCCCGAAAATATTTAAAATCTTTTGGCATCCCATTGAATAACTAAAATCAAACGAAAATTCCTTGAAATATCTAAAATTACCCTGAAATCTTTCAAATCATTTAGAATCTTTTGAATTTTGTTTAAAGATCTTGCAAAATTCTTAATCTTTGTTCATATCTTTTACAATATTTAAAAATCTTGTAACTTTTGTTTAAATCATTTTCAACAAATTGAAATATTTGAAAATCTTTTAAATCCCTTTAATTCTTGTTAATGAACCCATTAAAAGCAATAAAATATTATAATATTTGACGAAAATCTTCGAAAATTGTATAAAATACGTTGAAATCTATTAAAAGACTTTAAAATGTTGAGAATCCTCTGAAATCCCTTCTAATTATTGAAATATCTTACAAATTCCTTGGAACCATTTAAAATACCCTACAAATTTTTAAATAACTTGAGAATCATTGAAACTTTTTAAAGCTCTCGAAAATTCCTGAGAATTTTTAAAAATGTCCCAAAATATTTTAAATTCTTATAAAATCACTTCAAATTAATAAAATCAATTAAATGATGCTTGGAATCTTTAAAAATACCCTACAATAATTTTAAAAAATCTAATCTTTTGAAATCCCTTGAAAATTTTAAAACTTTTGAAAGTTCCAAGGAATTCGAAAAGACCGTAAACTGTATAAAATGCTTTGAAATCTCTTCAAATTATTAAAATTAATATTATAAAATTCTATGAAATATATTTAATGTAATAATTACTGGGAAATTCATTTAAATATCTTGAGAACTTTTAGAATTCCTTAAAATAATTTAATTGATCGCAAATCTTATAGAATACCTTTAAATCTTTTAAAATACCGTAAAATATTTCAAATCCACTGAAATCTTTCGAGATTTCATTCAACTTTCTAAAGCTCTTGAAAATTCCTAGTAATTTTCAAAAAATGCCCTAAAATTTTTCAAATTCAAATCAAATCACTTTGAATTAATAAAAGCAAATAAGAATACCTTGGAATCTTCTAAAATATCCTTAAATATTTTTATAATCTTATGAAATCTTTTCATACTTTTTAAACATCGTAAAAAATTCGTTTGCATTTTTTTAAATACCTCAAGATATTAAAAAATTCTTTAAAATCCTTTGAAATGTTGTAAAGGTTTTAAAAATTCCAAGGAATTTTCCAAAATACCGTAAATGAATTAAAATTTGTTGAAATCTCTTCAAATTATTAAAATCATTATTGTAAAATACTTTGAGAGCTTTTAGAATTCCTTAAAAGCATTGAACTGATCGGAAATTCTATACAATATCTTGGAATCTTTTAACATACCGTAAAATATTTAAAATCCTTTATCATCTTTTGAGATTCCTTTAAACATTTAATGCTATCGAAAATTTCTAGGAATGTTTAAAAATACTGTCAAATCATTGAAATGTTTTTAAATGTCAAAAAATCTTTTAAATTCTTTAAAAGCTTCGAAAATCTTTCAAATATTAAAATATTATTAAATCACGTTGAATTGCATGCAATTTATTAAAATTAATAATTACAAGGAAATTGATTAATATACCTGGAGAGCGTTTTAAATTCCTTAAAATCCTCTAAAACCTTATAAGATACCTTCATATTCTTTGAAACTCCTTAAAATTATTGAAATATATTACAATATCCTTGGAATAAATATTATTTAACCCATGGATTAATTAAAATTTTTAAAAATAAAAATTGGTGTTTAGAAAAAATTTATTTGAAAAGAAAAGATTAAAAGTGACTGTGTGGCAGTCCTCATTATTCTTGACAGTTACTGAAAGTGCTTCTTACAGCAATTATCTGACTTTTGCCAATTTTTTTTCAAAATCCCCTGACTTTTCCCTGACCTGAAGCCACCCTAATAAAGGCTCTTTTCATACGGAAGTTTCATATTAATAACCAATAAATATTTACCAAAACCGCCACAAACTAATAACAAAAATAAAGACTTACCTGTAAAATCTTCTGCAAAGCTTCCTTGGCAGCATTTTGATACGTCGCCTTTTCCTCCTGGAGTTTGACAAGTTCATTCCGGACCTTGTCTTCGGTAAAATTCTTGGAATAAACAACGAGCTGACTCTCGACAGTTTCCACCCTCGACAGCAATCGATCCTCATCAATCAGTGCTTTCCACGACTGATTTGCAGCTTTTTGTGTATTTTCAACAAGTTGTTGCAGGTACGACAGTTTATAATGAAGCGCTTGTTCACGCCTTGTAGCTTCTTGCACAAACTGATTAAGCATGTAGAGATCCTCAAAAGTAATTCCCGCAACCGGTGCCGCGGAAGTACTCGAGCTTGCCTTCGCCTCTTTTCCATCCGGCAGGTACAGCTTCAAAGTAGCGACAATACATCCGTGAGTCAATTTCTTCGTATTTTCCACCACGTCAACACCAAATTGCACTATATCTCCGGAACACACTTCCCTCGCACTCGACTCCTGTCCCGAGGAACTGAGCCTATTATTATTAACAAATGTACCATTGCTGCTCTTCGTATCCTGGAGATAAAACTTGCCCGCATCATACCACAAAATCGCATGATTCCTGGAGAGGACCTTGCAGTCGAAAATCGCATTTGCGGGGGTTGCTTTCGCCCTGGCAACGGATCTGCCAATTTTGACAGGATGATCAAGTGCCAGAGTTCGCTCCTGGAATGGATGCGAATTATCACGACAGATAAGAACCCCCTTTGCTGTCATCTTGTCAAAATTTGTGCTCGAGATGGAATTTAGGCTAGAATTCGAGCTGGTGCTTGAGTTTGAAATTGTGCTGGAATTGCTCAGGTTGGTGTCGTTCTCGGCGGAAGAGGCGTTGGCATTTTTGATCGCATTTCCCCAGGGAATGTCACTTGTTGACAGGGTCGCTAACCTGTTCCTCACAACCATCGTTGCTGATCGTCGTTTTTCGAAGGGAGTACATTGAGAAGTAAAGGGCATAGCACCGTCTCAAGTCCATGTGTGGAAAGAGTAGTTACGCCCACACTGCTTAAATAACTGGTCATTGAACACGCGTGTGTGAGAACTTGGAGAAAATAGTGTCGTCGAGTCTTGTGAAATAAAAAGACCGGGAGAATTGGAACCGAACACGAGAGTCACAGTGACAAATTAAAGCACGAGAGGTCACGGGACGAGTCGAGCACCTTTGACATGTTTTTCTCGCGAGAAAAAAAATCCTGCCACCGTGCGCCACCGTTCACAAACTGCTTTCCGACATTGCTCGATACTCGATGGCAAAATGTCACGGATTTTCGACGACAAATATGGCAGGATGGAGAAATATTCGAGGCCTTTTTCACGTTTTTCCACTTTGGACGTCTTCTCCGAGAGGAGAATTCTCATTGAGGTCGTCGATCACTTTTGTGGACTGCACTGACGAAAATAAGGCATCGCGCACTAACACAGGGAACGCTTTCACGCCTCTCGTATCTTGTATATCCTGGGAGAATGTAAAAATTCACTACGAGAATGGCGACAAAGCTTCTGGCAGAGCGACTTTTTTGGACGCATGCAAACCTCCGAGCCACGAATAGATTGATAATATAAATCTGACTAGTCGAGAATCAGACACGGAACTGTCTTTTCTGTCTCGGAAAATATGTCGGTCCCGTGTTCCAGATCTCGAGGGTTCCGCGTTCCGCGGTCCACGTTCCCGTGTTTATCGACCGCCTGATGTACAGCGTGGCGAATTAGTGTTGTTCAGGGTGAATTTAAATGTGTGTTTTTATAGTGAAAAGGTTTTTGCGCGGATGCTGATTGCAGAATTTCTCGGCGCGAGTCATGCAAACTCGAGAAATGGGAGAGCATCTAATGCGAGACGCCTTTCACAATTAAAAGATTCCGATGACTCGGCGATGCATGCAGACAATTTCCTGGTTCAGTGAATGTGAGAGACTGTACATCACATAACTTGTAATTGTTGAAGAGATGTGGTTAATTATCTGTACTGTAGAATGTAGAATGCGACTGGTCGGAGAATGTCTACTTGCATGCAAATGACCTTACTCCGGCAGGAACTATGAGTTGAGATACGAATTTCTAGGTTAGGGTGGGTCGAATTTAATAGATAAAATATCCATTAAATCCGCAAGGGAATTTTTTATTCATTTGAAAATACCAGCGTAATGAAGAAAAATTCATAAATGCGACACTTTCAGGCCTTGGACTCACTTCGGAGATCAAAATAGGGTAACAATAGTGTCACAAATTTGAAAAAATAGTGTTGTAAAATTTGAAGTAATAAATATAGTCCGAAATCAAAAAGTATGCAAAGGGAAAATGAACTTTATTATTGATTTAAAACGTTATTGTATAATCTAAAAATTATCCCATCTTTTCCTTACTTTTTCACTTACATTTCTTTTCTTTATTATTTCGTTCAAAATTTAATTACTTTCTTCAAAATTCAACAATTTTCTTAAAGTTTTCCTTTTTGGTTGAAAATTCAACCCTTTTTGTACATGTTTCATCTTTTATGGTTAAACAAGTAACTGGTTAAAAATTAATCTGTTTCAGTTTAAAATTAACTTTATTTTTTTAAACAAAATTTCCACTTTTCTAGACTAATATTTTTAAAGTATTAAAAATCAACTTTATTATTTATTTAAAATGTCTGAAAGAATATTTTTTGAAGCAAAATAAAATTTAGAAAACCCCCTCTTTTTCTTATTTTTCAATTAAATTTCTTTTCCTTATTATTTCATTCAAAATGTACTTATTTTTTTGAAATTCAACAATTTTCGTCTTTTTGGTTTGTAAATTCAACTATTTCTTGTTTTTTTTTTTAAGTTCTTCTCTTTTTGCAGCAATTTTATTAGTGTTGGTTTAAAATTCCACTGCTTAAAAATTAATCTGTTTCAGTTTAAAATGAACTTTTTGTTTTGTTTGAAATTCTTCTCTTTTTGTAGAAATTTCGGTTATTTTTGGTTTAAAATTCAACTGCTTACCATTTAATCTGTTTCAGTTTAAAATTAACTTTATTTTTTAAAACAAAATTTCCACTTTTCTAACCTGATATTTTTAAAGTATTAAAAATCAACTTTACTATTTATTGAAAATGTCTGAAAGAATATTTTTTGAACCAACATAAACTTCAAAAAACCCCTCTTTTTCTTATTTTTTACTTAAATTTCTTTTCCCCTATATTTCATTCAAATTGTAATTACTTTTTTTTAATTTAACGATTTCTTGATTTTTTTTAACATGTACATCTATTTTTGTAGAAATTTTATTATTTTTGGTTTAAAATGCAACTGCTTTAAAATTAATCTATTTCTGTTAAAAATTAACTTTATTTTTTGAACAAAATTTCCATTTCTTAACCTAATATTTTTAAAGTATTAAAAATTGATTTCAAAATTCATCTAAAATTAAATAAGTAAATCCAACTATACTTGGTTGAAGTTTCAAATATTTGTTTATTATTTGGTTCAAAATGTAATTACTTTGTTTAAAATTGAATAACTTTGTTTAAAAATTAATTTTTTTAAGTAAAAATTTAACTATTTCATTTTTAATAATTTTTACGTTAATTTTTTTGTCTACTGGTCTAGAATAAATATTTTTTAATATTGCTTTTAAAATTGTAAAAAAAATGCTCTCAAGCTTCGCTGGGATTCGAGCCCAGGTCTTTCAGATTTTCGGTCAAGTTTCTGACCTGGTTGAAAACCGTAATATATAAAAAAATAAAATATTTAATTTTTAGTTAAAAAATTATCTTTTTACGTTGACAATTCAACAATTTTGTTAAAAATTTATCCTTTATTTATTGTTTATTGCTTTTGAAACTGAAAAGCTTTAACTTCAACCAGAAACAGTTGAATTTTCAACAAAAAATTAAATAGTTGCTATTTCAAAAAAACAAACAAAAAAACAAACAAAAACGATTTTTCAATAAAACAGTTTTGTTTTTTAACCAAAGTATTTTTATAAAAAAAAACGTTATCCTTGGTTAAATTTTCAACAAAAAAAATAGTTTTTCAACAAAATAGTTGAATTTTGAACCAAATATTTTGACTTCCAACCTATAAAGATAAATTCTTAACCAAAATGACGAATTTTCCACGATGATTTCCACCAAGAAAATTAATTTTCTACCTAAATTGTCCAATTTTCAACAAAATACATAAATTCTTAAATAAGTAGTCGAATTTTCAACTAAAAAATGTAAATTTTAGTTTAAAAAATTCATCCAAATTAGTTCAACTTTCAACCCAAGTTTGATTTTTAACTAAAATGATGAATTTGCAATTCTACAACCAAGAAAATGATTTTATAATAAGGTAGGTCAACTTTTAACCAAAAAACACCAATAATTTTTCTACAAACCAGTTGAATTCTCAATTCGAAAATGTTAATGTTCTACCAAAAAGATGAAATTTTAACAAAATAATTTACTTTTTAGCAAAGGGTGGAATTTGTAATTGAAAGGATGAATCTTCAAAATAAAAAAAAAATTGAACAAAGTAGGTCAACTTTCAACCAAGAATTCAAATTTTTTAATGAAGAAAAAGCAATTGTAAACTAATAAAGATTTTTCAGAAAAGACAGAACAAAATCCAAATTTGCAACAAAAAGTAAACTTTGAACAAAATATTTGCATTTTTCACCAAAAAAGAGGAAATTTCCACCAAAAAGATAAGAACAGATACAAAATAATTCAAGGACTTTTCCAGGTTTTGAAGGATTTCCAAGATTTATATTTACAAATATCAGTTTCTCCAAATTCAGGATGGCCGTTTTAATCAAAGAAAAATAATAGTCTTAAATATTAAACTTTTAAAATTGAAGTTTAAAAGTTTTTCAATTCAATAATTCTGTATTTGAATGCTCAATAATTTACACGTATAACAAGAAAGCTACTAAAATTTTTCAACAGAACAATTTTTAATCAAATGCAGTTAAACTGCAAAATAAAAGACTTAAAACTTATTAATTGTAAATTTCAAAGATACAGATTCAGTTCCTAAAATATAAATCTATTTTATCATTTTAAATGCTCTAAATTATAAGCAAATTTAAGCAAGAAACATTAAAAATTTCTCTCTGATAAATAGTTTTAAAATTCTTAAAAACGTTCGAAATTGCATATCAAAAATCATGAAACATCTATTGTTTTAGATTTTTTCAAATTTTAAATTCTTTTGGAATTTTTTTAAAAACTCCTAAACACATTTTAAAATGATTCAAATTTTTTCTGCAATTTTTTAAAAAATCTGCCAAATTAAAAAAATGTCCTTAAAATCTTCAACATTCATATATGATAATAATGTTGTAAATGCTCCTCAGTCTTTTTAAATATTCACTTAAAATTAACTTTTCAAAAAAAAAAGTCATTTTCCATTTTCCTAGGAAATGTTTTATTTTTCTGAAGCCTTTCAAAATTCTTGAAAAGCTTATAATTTTTTGGTTCGGAATCTGCCAAAATTTATATTTTGTTTTATATTAGGCCGTGGGATATTTGCCTACGTCGAAATATCTTTTAAACTTTGTGATTTTTTTTTCTAATAATAATAGGTGTTCAATGGTTATTTATACATCAAAATTAAACAATTTAACTACAAATTGATATTAGATTTATAATTACTGATTTTAAATCAACAGTCAAATATTTCTAAATATAAAGTAATTGTTATTTTTCTTAATTGAAAAACTTCAAATTAAATGGTTTAAAATTTTAATATTTTAGAGTAAAATAATATTTGAAATTTAATAAAAGCTTTTCATTACGAATATATTATTTTGAAGTTATTTTAAAATTGAAAATAGTTTATAACCAGTTTAATTTTTAACGTTAGAATCTGGAAGTTCTAAATTGTGAAATAACTTCGAATCGTCTTGTTAAAACAATTATTATTCACTTTTTAAATCTTAAAGTGCAGATCACTTTAAAGAATCATTAATTAATTTATATTCACATTTGATCAATTAAACTTTTTTTTTATCCAAACTCTTTGATTTCAAACGCTTCTAATTTGTAAGTGTTCAATTCTTTAAAATTGGACTTTAAAATTCTTTAAATGAAAATCATACACTTAAAATTAAAATTTAAAATGAAAATTTTTTAAAATAGATTTTTGAATCACGCATTCTTAAATGATTTTGTTCTCTAAAAATTTGTTAAATTCCCGGTCATTCCCCGGTTTTCCGGTCCAGCGACCACCCTAAAATTGCATTTCAAAGTATAAATACTATAAGGAATATAAGATAATCAGTATAGAACCAAAGTTTTCAAGCACGTATCACTTTCTCTTACGTCATTCTTAATCATCATGTATATCAAGAAAAAATCTTTTATTATTGTTCATTGCCACGTCGTCCATTCAACAAATCAATACTCTACTTCATTCAAGTTGTAACGTTTATAATTTAATTATTTACATATAAATAACGAAAGAAAACTCGTTTGTCAGTAACTTTTGTAAAATTTTCAATTTTATGAGTCAAGTTAAATACAAATTTAAAGAAAAAAATGTAGGTAAAAAAATCAAGTCTGTTCCGAAATGGCTCTCCTTTGTCTCGATTTTTTTCTCAAGCCCAATTTCGAAAAAAAAATTAAATAATAAATTTTTTTGTTAGAAAAAATGAAGTTTTGCAAAGAAAAGAAAATATTTTATTCAGAGAGGAATGCATTTACCGTTCAAACTTTAAAGTTCAGCCAGGATCAATATTCTATTCATATTTGTAGTCACCTGTCCCGTTAAAGAGAGGGCAAATGTTTTTTCGACAGTTCTTAGATGTTTTGGGATGCAGTTCGCGGTCGTGTTCGCGTCAGATTAGTCTCCTCGGAACATAACCTCAAAGTGAAAATTAAAAGCGCAGTATTCACACTATTATTTCAGCATAAAAATACGTGTGGCAAATTGAAATATAATTGAGAAAGGGGCGAAAAAGGCTGATATTCAGTAATTGGCTTCCAAAACGTAAGTACTTTTAACTGTTACACCTTTTCTTCAAATACTAATTCCTGTTCTGCTCCAAATAAGATTTTTACTCAAATCTTCATACAAAAAACACTCTATATCCTTTATATGTGGTAGAAAATACTAATTCTGTTCGTTAAACAGTAATTTAGACATTTCAAGAAATTTATTTGATAAAATTATACAATAGAGACGATATAGACGTTAATCAATTTCGAAACATAACCTAAAATATGTGCAAACAAACGAAATTAAAGATTGGTGCTATCGCCAAACTGCTTTATTACCATTTATCGTATAAATAAATTCTGTTTATAAAACTAATTTTTAAATTATCCAAATTAAATGAATGGTTACTGAAATTAACTACAATTGAAAAAAATTGGATTTAGAATTTAACACTTCAACATTTTGTCGTTACAAATGCAAATTTTTCAAAATTGTAAAATTTTCAATTTAAATCCTTTATTGCTAAATATCTATACAATAAAAACTGTAAAAAATTGAATAAATTCATGGTAACGGAAATGAAAACTATATGGTTTTAATTTAAACGATCAAAAATGGTATTTGGATTTAGAATCAAAAATTTTTATCTTTTAAAATTATACAATTTTAAATCAAAATCTTTTATAGCAAAATATGTATTTGTAAAAAACAAAAGGTTTACATTAAAATAATATCATGTTAAAAAAATTACAAATTATTTTGTTTCTATTTATATAATTCAAAATTGAAAAAAAAAATTGTACCATTTAAATCTTCAAGATTTTGTCGTTTTTTATCTAGATTTTTCAAAATTGTACAATTTGCAATTAAAATACTTTATTGCTATATAATTGTATGATAGAAAAGGTTGAAATTAGAATAATTTCATTGTAACAAAGTACCATTTTTTATTTAAAATTTAAACGTTCCACATTTTGTCGTTACAAATTTAAATAGTTTAAAATTGTAGAATTTTAAATTGAAATCCATTACACCTATTACATTACAGCTGAATTTTCAACATAAAAGTTGTATTTTTTAACTGAAAAGGATGATTTTTTAACAAAATTGTTGAATTTAGAACAAAATAATTAAATTTTTAACGAAAAAGATGGATTTTCAGGCAAGATGATTAGTTTTGTACCAAAAATAGGAATATGCAACAAAACATGAATTTTAAATCAAATAGTTGAATTTTCAAATGAAAGATATAAATTTTTAACAAAAAATGAAATAGTTTAGCTTTCAGTTAAAAACATTCATTTTCAGTCAAAGAGATGAATTTTCAAACAAAATTATGTACATTCAGTCAAAAAATTATTTTTTAACTAAATTATTTCGACTTTTAACCATTTTATGAGAAAAAAAGATTCGAATTTAAATCTACAAAAAAGACAAATTTGCAGAAAAATTGTTCGAATCTCAACTGTCTCAACTAAAACGGGTTAATTTTCAATCAAGAAAGATTTTTCAGTGAAGATAGAAAAAAAGTTGAATTCTCTACAAAACGGTTGACTTTTCAACCAAAAAATATGAATTTTCAATTTAAAAAAAGTTAATTTTCGGCAAAATATTTGAATTTTAAAAAAAAAAACGAATTTTTAATTAAAAAATTATGATTTTTTAACAGAGTTTTTCAAATGTTTAACACAAATTAATTTTAATAAATATAAAAATATATAATAAATCACATTTTTTTTAGACAAATCATGTCAGACGAAGAAGACTACATGTCCGACAAATTCCTGGAGGAGTCGCAAAAATACACGGCTCCGAGCTTAATTTATCGTCCTGAAGACAAAAGGGAAATGGAACTTTTAAAAAAGAAAGCGGAAATAGAAGCAAAATTGAAAGAAAGGAAACCAACTCGAGTGATAGAAGAAGAAAAACGAGAAGAAGGACTCTCGTCTGCAATTACTAGTGAAAATAAAGGTAAAAATAATAAAACTAACCAATCAAAACTAGTTTCAAACAAATTAAAAAAGAGAATAGGGAAAAGATTAACCATTTATTTTTAAATTTAGAAAAGAAACTATTTTTTTACAACAAATCGTATCGTTTTTAAATAATGTTAGATGATCTTTTGATTTGAATAAACAATTTTTATGTTTTAAATAGTTCTCGTAATCAAGAATTTGTCCTCTTTTAAAAAAGCCTTAATTAATAATTCAATTCTAAATATAGAATTTTCAAATTAACGAACGAATTTTATTTTTAAAAAAGTAGTCTTCAATCCAAAAACACCATTTTTCAACAGAATAAATGAATAATGAATAATCAAAAAAAAAAGATTTTTTAACCAAATTGTTGATTTTTCAAACTTTCATTTAGTAAAAATAAATTTTCAAACAAAAAACGGATTTGGAAGAAAATAGTTAAATTTTCAACAACAACAAAAAATAGTTCAGTTTTCTTTAAAAAGTTAATTTTGAAACAAATAAAATACATTTTCAACGTCAATTTTCAATCAAGAAGATTCCATTTATCTAAAAATTGAATTTTTAACCAAATATTTTAATATTCAGCCCAAAATATTTTTTTTTCAGGAAAACACCAATTTTAAATAAAATGCATGAATTTTTAACTAAAAAAGACAATTGTCAAATAAAAACAGAATATTAAAAATTTCAGTTGGAAAAATAAAATTCCAACAACAAAAAAACGAATAGTTACATTTTGAGTTAAAAAAATTAATTTTCAAACAAACAAAAAATTTAATTTTCTATCAAGAAGTTTACATTCCTCTCAAAATAGTTCAATATTTCACAAAAAATTAAATAGTTCAATTTTCAGTTAAAGAAATTATTTTTCAACTTGAATCATGAATCTTTAAACAAAAGAATTAATTCTTAACCAAATATTTTAATATTCAATCCAAAATATTATTTTCTTTTGGGAAAAGACCGATTTTAAACAAAATGCATGAATTTTTAACTAAAATAGAGTAATATTAATACTAAAAATTCAACTAAAAATAGAATATTTAAATTTTCAGATGGAAAAATAAACTTTCAGCAACAACAAAAATTACGAATTTTCAACAAAGTAAATGAATTTTCATTTAAAACAGATAAATTCTCAAATTAAAATAAAATAATTAAGTTTTCAGTAAAAAAAATTACATTTCAACGAAACAAAATAAAAGTTAGGAAAAAAATCAAATTTGTTAAATAAAATAACTAAAAATATACTATAACTCAAAATCTTAAAAACCTCGTTTAAGTAAAATGTGTGCTCGCGAAAAGATCTAAAAATTTTTGAAATGCTTTGGAATCTTTTAAAATAACTTAAAATCTTCAAAATCCTAAACTTCTCTAGAAATTAGTTAAAACACTTTAAAATCCCTCAAGTCATTGAAAATCGTTAAAATATGCAGAAATAATTTGAAATTTTTATTTTCTTATTCCAATATTTAAAATATAAACTATTTAAAAATCCATAGTAGCGAATTTTTTAATATTAAGATTTCGTAAAATTTTTGAAAGGAGTTAAATAATTTAAGAAGTGATTTATCCTAATTAATAAGAGATGTTTGAAAAAAGTATTTTTCGTAATTTTATTATTTCCATGGATGCCAATATTTTTACATATATGGAGATCTTAACTGTTCCATGAATATTGTTATATTTTAAATAGCTATATTTTAAAAATATTTAATTAAAAATTGTTCATATTTGAAAATTTTAAATGAACAATTGATAAGTGAAAAAAAATTTAATTTAAAATGCTTAGAAATGTTCTAAGATTGTAAAATCAAAATTGTTTAATTTAAAACTTTGAATTTTCTTTATTCAAGAAAAACTGGTTAGTTTAAATTTTGATCAATCTTTACATTAATTAAATATGAAATACAATGTATATTTAAAGAGGAAATATTAAAAATCTAGTAAGAATTTCGCTTTAAATTTGCCGAACTGTTGACAACAAATTTTTTTGTAATTTTTTGAAAATTATTTAAATTCTACAACTTATTTTGATATCCATCGTACTTTATTAATATTTAGTTTCTAAACGTTTGATTTCAATCCTAAAAAACTTAAGTTGAAAATTAGTAAAATTAAAAAAATTGAAATTATAATAGATAATTATGTTACTCAAAAAAAGTGTAATTTTTTCGAAAATAGGAAAAGGACTTTAAAACCCTGTAACCGTCTTTACTTTACTTTCCAGGTTTTGAAATGCTCATTCGGATGGGATACAAACCGGGCAAAGGAATCGGGAAAAAAGAATCGGGAATTTCTGAGCCGATTAACGTTGATTTGAAAAATAACAGACACGGTCTCGGGAAAGAAAAGAAGATTAAAGTCAAATCGCGCAATGAAAATCCTCTAGCAAAACTCGAAAAGTTGGATACAGCCGATTTTCGTAATCGGCTCGCCCAGAAAAAGGCAGAGCAGGTCGCCGGAATGGATTTGCGAAAAAGTCAGAAAATTTGCGAACAATTAGATATCAGAAACAATGTGGAAGCGCATGAAATCTGGTTTTGGTTTCCGAAAGAGAAAGAAGGAAAGGAATTCGAGGAGAGTGAAAGCAGTGAAGAGGATGATGACGAGGACGACGATGATGATGATGATGATGATGATGATGATGATGAGCAGCTCAAAGATAGTGAAAAGTTGGAAATCCTCACGAAATATTTAAGAGGAAAATACATGTATTGTATTTGGTGCGGTGTTGCTTATGACAATGCAGACGATTTGCGGGAAAGTTGTCCGGGAAGTACGAGAAGTGATCATTAACATATCAAAATGGGGCGAGAAAAACAACAACAACAAAAACGACTATCATTATTGATTAATTTAATTTTAATATAATTACGAATCGTGATAATTTCTTTTGAAATTTGAATCCAAGGACTATTAAAAAGTGGATTTCTTTCATGTATTTTAATGTTTCCTTAAAATATTTTACCGAAAATATGATGCTGCACGATAATGTAAATATAATAATAAACATGATCATTTTTCGAAAAAGAATCTTAATCTTGAATCCTTAAAATTAAGCTGGAAATTTTAAATAAGAGAAACTTCAATGTTTTAATAATTTATCGAAAATATCTTCGAGATGCGTTAATAGAACATATTTTTTACATCGCACACACAACACGACATAAAAAGCCCATTAGCCTGTTAATGCAAAATATTGTGAAAATAAAGTGCTATGTCAGGAAAATGAAATCTTCCACCTACAAAAGTAGAGGGAAGTGAATCCAGATAAGGAATGCTATTAGGTCATAGCAGGAGTTCGTCGACACACCCAGAGGTCTAGGTGGGAAAAGCAGTTTATAAAAGCTTCCGATTCCAGTTTTCTTTCTTCACTCCTCTGGACAGCTTTCATCAAAATACTCTACCATAAATTTTTTTTTGCAAATATCGCCCAGATTTGTTTCCATCTGACAAACCAAAATCAAAAGTCTTATCATGTTTAAAGTCACTATGTACATCTTGGCGATATCTTCAATTCTGAAAAGTGAGGGGCTTGCTCAGATGGAAGCCGAAGAAAATTGTGAGACACTCCAGTCCGAAATTCATATTGCAAAAGGTATTCATCAAGTTTAATCTCAACATACTGTTTATAATTAGCATAATATTTAAAAACAATTTTCATTCTAATCCAGAGTTTATTTTTCAATTCGTGCCGAAGAATGGAAAAATGAAATAATTATTTCGTTTTCAGATGAGAAAGATGAGACAGGAGGCTTGATAAGAACTTGCAGTAGCGATATTATGGTTACGAAATGTGAAGGATCTTGCAATTCTCAAGTACAGCCAAGTGTGAAAACAAGCACAGGATTTTTGAAGGTAAATATAATCTAAAAGTCCCCCAAAAAAAACGAGTTAAAAGGCTTGAAACCTTATTTGTAATAATATTTTTTTTTTTTCAGGAATGCTACTGCTGTAGGGAGAGTTACCTAAAGGAAAGATTAGTACTTCTAGATCACTGTTATGATGCGGATGGAGTGAGACTCGAAGGTGAAGTCCTCGGAACTATGGAAATAAAATTGAGGGAGCCAGCCGAATGCAAATGTACCAAATGTGGAGGCTTTTCAAGATAAAAGAATCATAAATGTGACAAAATTATGGTAAACTCAGAGCGGAGAAGAGGAGAATTTAATTGAATTTTTCCTGAGTGATTCTAAAATTTTACGAAAGATTTATGTATCACGATTCTAGATCAATATCGTAAAATGTTTGAGAAACCTAGAAAAAATATGAAACAGCACTTTACTGTGATAATAAATAAATGGAAGTTGCTGTTGCTTATTTAGTTCTGTAATCAATAAAAATGTATCTGAAATGAATATGTCATGTATTGTTTAATAGTGATTGCTTTTTATTATTATGTGCAATAAAATATTTTATAAATACTGATTCTATGTTACTTTACTTGTCCTCTCTTTTATTTATTACTACAATAGTTTCCGAATTATTTTAGATTCTTCTAAGACAAAAATATTAAGATAGAAAGGGTTTTGTAATATTTTGACTTTTATCATTCTGTTTGCTTTTTAAGAAAGAAAAAATTGTTTATAGGAAAATACATATTTATCCGTATGCATAAAATATACTTTAGGTTATTAGTTTTATTTTTAAATTCAAAATTTATAAGACTATGTCACAACATTTACTCAGACTTTTATTTTTTACCACTTAAAAAAAGCCTTCCAGTCTATCATGAAATTATCATCATTATGATTTTATCATAATTAGTTACAAAATATTTTAAAATCCGATGTGTAGATTGGGTACAAAATTAATATTTAGTATCAAAAATAAAAATAAATAATTTAGATTTCTCGAAAAAGTACTCTTTAAACTAAAAATAATGTTAAAGAGATCGTTGTTTTTGCATATTTTTTTTTTAAATAATTAAGAAGCAGTAACCAAAATAAAAAAATAAGTAGTTAGTCAATCGACATACTAGATGTGAACAGCATTAAAGCATTAAATGATTGTTTGAAGCATGTTGCTCCGTGGGGTTTCCCAAAGTACAAGGGGTGATAAAAGTGGTTTTAATGCTATATAGCTTTCCAGGAAATCCATTTATCATAGAATATTAAATCACCTCTCGCTTAAATTATATTGGCTAAACAAATTATAAATATTCTTCTACAATAATTTATATTCCACAAAAAAATACACGTATTACCATTCCCTGGCTTACACTTATTTAAAAAGTAAAAGCAAAAATCAGCTTTCTTATCAATCGAAAAAAAGTGAAATAGAATGTTCTTAAAATTTCAAAGTCAACTAAAATATTGAAATTATTTTCCTTGAAACCAGAAAAAATATGGGAAAACGCTGGTTCTAAACAAATATGTTGTAAACCGAATATATGACACACAAAATATTCTTTTGCGAAAAATATTTTCTGCACAGAATATCTCATACACATGATTAAATAATTATTATTTTGCTCTAAAAATATTCTCAAAACATTGTACATAAAACTATTATTGCTTACTCTTCCATAATAAAATATTCTAGTGGAAGATATTAAAAAAATATATTCTACTCAAATATATAAGATGTAAAATTTGTTCTACTGAAAGTTAATTTTTTTAATTGTAAACAGGGAAAAGTCCTTGAGTTTTTTTTACCTGGAAAAACCTGGAAAATTTTTTGAATTTTGCTCATGGTCCTGGAATTTTTATTTCTTTAAAGGAAAAATAGATTTAACTGAATTATTCCACACTGGGGTAGTCACGGATTTTGAAAAAAAATCTTACAAAAGTCAGGGAATTTCTATAAGAGCAACTTTAACTGTCAAGGATAATAAATTTGAAACTTTTTAATTTGAATTTGAAATTATTTTATTTCATTTATAAAAGATTCTATGTTAAAAATTTTATAAAATTAAGTTTGCGATATGGAATAATGTTCTGAAAGTCATCTTTTTCGGTAGAAAATTCTATTATTTGGGTGAAGGTTGAACCAATTTATTAAAAAATAATTTTATTCGTTATGAAAAAATTATCGTTTTAATTAAAAATTCATCTTTTTGGCTGTATTTTTTTTTATTGACAGTTTAACTATTTCAGTTGAAGATTGATTATTTTGGTCAACATTCATTTTGTTGGTTAGAAGTTCAACTACTTGGTTAAAAACTTTTTTTTGTTTGTTAAAAAAATCATTTTTCAAGTTGAAAATGTAACTATTCCATTTTTGGCTGAAAATTGATTTTTTTTTTTAAATTGAAAATTCACTATCTACTCTGGAAAAAGTTGAATCACTTTGTTAAAAATTAATTTTTCTGTTTGAAGATTCATCTCTTAGACTGAAAATTGGACTTTTTTAATTGAAAATTCGTTATTTTTTATTTAGTTTTTTTTAACTGACAATGTAACTTTTCCATTTTTTGTTGAAAGTTTATCTTTTAGTTAAAAATTCGTCTTTATTGGTATGAAACTAATCTTTTTGGTTGAAATTCATATTTTCGGGTAGATAATGCAAATATTTTACAAAAAATTCGTCTTTGGCTTGAAAATTTAACAAATTGGATGACATTTTTTTTAAGTTTCACCTTGAAGCTTGAAAATTCATCTTTTTTAGTTGAAAATTCAACATTGGAAATTAAATTTAAATTAGCTTAAAATTAGATAACTCAGTCATTCAGTTCAGAATTCATCCCTTTTGGTTACAAATTCGAATATTTAGTTGCAAATTTAATTATATTGTTGAAAGTTAAAAGACTTTGATAAAAGTTAATTTTATTCGTTGAAGATTGAACTATTTTGAGGAAAATTCGTCTTTTTTGTTGAATATTTTTCTTTGAGAATTTGTCTTATTTAGTTGAAGATTTAACAATTTTGTTGAAAATTCCTTTTTTACTTTATGGGCAGAAATGAATTTTCCTAATTAAAAATTGAACAATCGCATTTTTGGTTGAAAATTAATTATTTTTAGCTGAAAAATTAAATATTAAATTTTCTATTAAAAATTAATCTTTTTTGGTTGAAAATTAACTTATTTTTAATAAATATTTCACAATTCCATTTTTGGTTCAAAATTGATCGTTTTTTAAAGATTAAACTTTTTGGTTGAAAATTAATATTTCTGGGTTGAAAAATCACCTATTTTATAGAAAGTTTGTTTTTGGCTTCAAAATTCAATTTTTTGTTTGAAATTTTCGGGGGAGTGGGGGCGTTTTGAATGAAAATTTAATTATGTTGTAGAAAATTCACCTGTTTGACTTAAAAATTGAACATTTTTGTTCAAAAATTGTTTGTTTTTTTTTTTTAGTAGAAAATTCCAATATTTAGTAAAAATGAACGTTTTGAATAAAAATTTAATTATTTTGTAGAGAATTCACCTTTTTGACTTAACGATTGAAAAATTTGGATGACATGTTTTTTCTCACTTGCCTGAAAAATCTTTTTTGGTTGAAAGTAAATGTATGGTTTAAAGTTGATAATTTTTAGTTGCAAATTAATTTTTGTATCTGAGAACTGTACTACACCATTTTTTGTTTAAAATTGATTGTTTTTCGTTGAAAATTCAAGTACTGAATTTTTTTAAGAATTCATCTTTTTGGTTGAAACTGCAAGTATTTTGTTTAATATTAGTTGTTGTTTTTTTGTTAAAAATAAATTTCTTTTTACTAAATATTTAAAAATTCTATTTTTGGTTGAAAAATCATCGTTTTTATTTCAAAATTCAACTATTTGGTTAAAAATTCGTCTTTTTTTGTAGAAAATTAATCTTAATTGGAAATTTAACTACTTATTTCGAAGTTGAACTACTTTGTTAAAAATTCATTTCTTTAATTGAAATCGTAACTATTTTTTCAGAAACTGATTATTTTTAGATGAAAATTCAACAACTTGGATAAAGATGAACTTTTTTGTTGAAAATTAATATTTTTGGGTTGAAACTTTAAATGTTTGGTAAAAAAATAGTCTTTTTTTCTTCAAAATTCGACTTTTTTTGTTGGAAATTGGTTTTTTTGGCTAAAAATACTATTATTATGGTAGAAAATGTCACTTGATAGTAAAAATGAACTTTTCGAATGAAAATTGAATTGTTTCGCAGAGAATTCGTCTTTTTGACTTAAAAATTGAACAATCTTGTTGAACTCCTTTGCCAACAATCAATTTTTTTGTTTAAGATTCATCATTTTAGTTGATAATTCACCTCTTTGATAGAAAATTTAACTTTTCTGTTGAAAATTCGTTTCTTTTTGTTGTGGCTCTAAATTAATTTTTTTTTTCAACTGAAAATTTACCTATCCTATTTTTTGTTAAAAATTGTTCATTTTTAGTTGAGAATTTATCGCTGTGACTGAATATTTTACTATTCCATTTTTGGTAAAAAAAATTGATCATCTTGTGTTGAAAATTAAAATATGTAATTTTTCATAGAGAATTCATCTTTTTGGTTGAAACTTCATATTTTTTTGGAAAAAAATGAATCTTCTTAATTAAAAATTCAACTACATGATAGACAGTTGAACTACTTTGTTAAAAATTCTATTTATTAATTGAAAACTAATTTCTTTGAGTGAAATCGTAATTATTTTGTTAGAAATTCATCGTTTTCAGATAAAAATTCAACTTTTTGGTTAGAAAATTAACGGTCTAATAGAGAATTCGCCTTTTTCGATTAAAAATTCAACAATTTGGTTGACATTTTTTTTCTCTTAAATGAACAAAGTTTTTCGGTTGAGAATGTAACTTTTCAACTGAAAATACATCTTTGTAGGTTAAAACTTTAATTATTTAGTTCAAAATTAAACTATTTGGTCAAAAAGTCATATTTTTTGTTCGAAAACTTAACTCTTTTCTTGAACATTTGTCTGTTTGGAAAAAGTCACCCTTTTCGATTAAAAATTAAACTGTTTTCCAAAAAAAAATTTTGTTTAATATTCTTGTCTTTTGCGTACAAGTTCAACTATTTGGTTGAAAATATAAATGTTTGATCTGAAATTAATATTCCTTGTTTTTTTTTAGCACTCAATCACCATATGGTTGAAAATACAGTTTTCATGGCTTAAAATTACATTTTTTGTTAAGAATTCATCTTTTTGGGCATAAAAGTTTACATTTTTTTTAAAAAGTTCCAATTTGTAGATTGAAAATTGAACTCTTTCGTTAAAAATTCATCTCTTTGGGCAGAAACTTAATATTTATTCATTGATATTTCTGTAGAATTTATTTTAAATAAAGAAAATATTTATTCCATTTATTTCTGTGGAGGATAAACTTCGATATATTACGATTTTTGCAAATTATCTCATCTCAAATTAAAAATTAAATTCTGTTCTGAAATAAGAAGATCGAATAAATGATTATTAACATTTGATCAATTGCGCAAAGAAAAATTCATTAGAAAATCTTTCTCACCCCCTATTCCTGATTAAGTAGAGAAGGGATACTATGGGGTTGGTCTCGAGGTATAAAAGTACAAGAGAATTGTATTGGCACCTCAGTAGGATACTGATCACTTAGTAAAATGCTTCGGGATCGAGACATACACTACAAATTCGGTAAATAAAAAAGCATAAAGCCACCTTGCTTTATTTTCAAACGTGTAACGAAAATTGTATTAAAAAGAAAGGTTTAATTTAAATTTATTAACACTCACCAAACAGGACTCACAGGGCTGATAATCCTCTGCTTGTATGGAAACGTAAAAGCTCTCGTTGGTGTCGACGAATGCCAAGTCACCCGGGTTATTCACGTTCTTCAGTACCCTGGATGTGTCCCGAAACCGATTCCCAGTTTCGCTTGCACAGGACGATGCAGCAGTTACGTGCAAGTGAGTAATCTGAAATAATTACTTTCTCAACTAAATACCGACTAATTTATAATATCCGATCAAAATAAAAAGATTGCTCTTTAGCAAAAATAGGAAACTAAATTTTACTTTAGGAACGTCCATTAAAATAAATATTTTTTACTTAATATTGAAAAGAAAAATATTGAAGAAAAAGATTGCCATGGATTTGAAAGATTTCAGGGATCTCTTAAGATTTTGAAATATTTCACGGAATTTCAAAGATTTTTAAATGTTTTAAGGGATTTCTATGGATTTTAAAGGATTACAAGGGATTTTTATGGGATTTTGAAGATTCCAAGCGATTTCAAGGATTTGCAAAGTTTTTTTTAGGGATTTAAAGTACTTCAAGAGATTAAAAAATAATTCACTGGATTTCAAAGGATTTCAAGCGATATCGAAGTATGTGAATGAATTGTTTAAGGATATCTGGATATTTCATGATATTTCGAATATTTGACGAAATTTAAAATTATTTTAGGGGATTTAAAAAGATTTAAAAGATTCCAAGGGATTTTAACCGATTTTTAAAACGTATTCAGGGCGTCTGTTCAAATCCTTAAATAAAATGATCTGAAAACAGGGAAAATGAGATTTTTCAAGAAAATATATTCTTATAGGTAAAATTAATGAAAAAACTATATTATATTAAATTTAATTTGAAACGCTTCTAACCAAAAATATACATTTTCAACTAAGCAGATAAATTTCCTACAAAAAATTGAATAGTTAAGTTTTCAGTTAAAAAAATTAATTATTAACCAATTTTTTTTAGAAAGGAATTAAATTTTCAAACAAAAAGATAGATTTTCAGCCAAGGCGATAAATTTCCTACAAAAATAAAAAGAATTTTCAACTAAAATGATAAATCTTTAACTGGAATAGTTAAATTTAATACTAAAAAGAGGAATTTTCAACTAAAATTATGAATCTTTAACTGGAATAGTTGAATTATTAACCAAAAAGATGAATTTTCAATTAAAAATATGAATGTTCAACCAAGTAGGTAAATTTTCTACCAAAAATGAAATAGTTAAATTATCAGTTAAAAAAATTAATTAACCAATTTTTTTTATAATGTAATTAAATTTTCAAAAAAGAAGATACATTTTCAGCCAAGGAGATACATTTCATAATAAAAATGGAATTATCAAGTTTTCAGTTAAAAAAATTAATTGCCTACAAAAATGAAACGAATTTTCAACTAAAATGATAAATCTTTAACTGGAATAGTTAAAATTTATACTTATATTATATTTATACAATATAAATTTATACAAATTTATACATTTATAACAAAAATATAACTTTCCATTTAAATTGATAAATCTTCAAATAAAATAGTTCAATTTTAAATCAAGCAGATAAATTTTCAGCAGAGAAGATTAATTTCCTACAAAAAGAAAATTAATTTTTAACAAAAGAGTGAAATTTTCAACCAAAGTGATGACCTTTCGAACTAAAATGATA
>NC_046659.1:153821868-153846747 GCF_010883055.1 Belonocnema kinseyi
CGAATGAAATAGTTCAATTTTAAATCAAGCAGATAAATTTTCAGCAGAGAAGATTAATTTCCTATAAAAAGAAAATTAATTTTTAACAAAAGAGTGAAATTTCAATTTCACAAAAAATTTCAAAGTTCAATTTCAAACAAAGCTGATACAATTTAAAAAAAAATAGTTATATTTGCATAAAAGTGATGAATTTTCTACTAAAATGCTAAATCTTTAACTGGAATAGTTACATTTTGTACCAATTAGATGAATTTTTAACAACAGTTCCATTTTTAACCAAAGTATTGACTTTTTAACCAAAATGATAAATCTTTAATTGGAATAGTTGAATTTTAAACCAAAAAAAATGTCAATAAAAAAATGAACAGTTAAATTTTCAGATAACAAAATTAATTTTCAACCAAAAAAAAAGTAATTTTCACCAAGCTGTTGAATTTCCAACGAAAAATGATAAATTCTGAACGAAAAATGAAATAGTTGATGTTTCAACTAAAGAAGATTTTAATTTGAAATTAAAGCAGTTAAATTTAACCGAAAAAGAGGATTCTTCAACTAGGAAAGATTGTTCAGGCCAGAGGAAAGAAATTCAGCTAAACTGTCTAATTTTCAAGCAAAAAGAGTATTTTTAACCAGTAAGATTAATTTTCGATTACAATGGACGAATTTTCAACAAAATAGATGATTTTTCAACTAAAAAAATTCATTTTTAATCAAAACCAGAACAGATAAATTTTCATTTAAAAAATGCATTAAAACCCTTAAAAAATTAATTTTCAACTCAGTAGTTATATCCAGTAACAAGTACAAAGCTACGCTTAAAATTTAAAAAATATTATTTAATAGTATACTACAATTTAAACAAAACTAGAAACATTTTTGAATCCTTCTGAAATATGTTGAGTTCGTTTGAAATCACTGGAATATTTAAAATCTTTCTGAAATTTTTGTTTGTGAAATCTTTCATTGAAATTATTGAATTATTTTAAATCTTGGTGAAATCTTCTAAAGTGTTTTAAAACCTTTTAAAACCGTTTCGAATCTTTGAAATGTGGTGCACTGTAACCTTCTTGAATTCTTTGAAATATTTGAAATTTTTATGAATCATTTAAAATATATTTGTGAAATCTTTTGTATTATTTGTTTAAAATCAATTGACTAGTTAAAATCTTTTGAAATCATCAAAAAAATTCGAAACTAATTCCAATCATCGCAATTTTTTTAATCTTTGTGAAATGTTTGCAATATCTTCGTGAAACGTTCAAAAACGTTTAAAGCATTTTGAAATCTGAAATATTTTTAAATTCTCGGAAATATTTATTTATCAAAAGACAATAACTCAAAAATAAGGTTCTCGTGATAAATTCAACGAGATTTCACACTGTTTTATTATTTTATACTTCTTTATTCTTTTACATATACCATTACAGACTTAACCTCAAACTTTGAAATATATTAAAAATATGTACAGCCCAATTTCAGATGGTACCTTCATTGGAAAAATAAGATTGACCCTTTTGAAGTGAATTTTTCTCTACACAACTTATAAATAATAAAAGTGTCACAGCGATTTCAGAATAAGAAATAAATAGAAAATTTTCAGAGGACAATCACAAAAAAACACTCATTGAACAAATTAATTACCTTTTTTGACAACTTCTGAAAACTTTCATGATAAAATAAGAGCCACACATATGTTTTTAACAAATACTTATTGCGAAATTATAAGATTACATTATTTCTGAGAACTTCTCGTTTTTGACAAGTGTCAGAAAATTTACTACATTTACATTTCAAAACAGTTTGAAACACATCAACAAATACACCTTCAAATCAATTTTAAAAAGTAAAAAAAAAATACTTGAAAATTTATTCAAAAAATTTTGCACAACATTTTTATAAACCGGCAATTGTAAATTAAATATAAAATCTGAAATTCGACAGGTTATGCGTTTTACTGCAAGTACTAATAACAGCATTTGAAGATGAAAAATGAACCTGTGGTTTAAATATTTTCAACAAGCCTCAATATTCAATCTGTAAATATTCTGTATACAAAAAAGTTATAACAAACCTATTTTTGCAGGTTTCTGGCTCAAAAATTTGGCAAATGGAAAGGAGTTGTATGTGTTGTCAGGAGAGCGGGGAAAGAGAGGCGAGCGTATCACTTTTCTGTCCAAAGGCAAAGCCTGGTGAACGGAAATTTAGAAAGGTTGATTAAATACACACACGAGTGTTATCTTCTTTCAAAAATGTCGAAAATTTGAAGCAAAAAAAAATAGTAACTCCCCGCAGAATATTGCTTTTTCTTTTGAAAAAGGTGATTTTCAACACAAATTTTTCACGCGGCCATATTGCTTTCTTTGTTTGACTTTTCGCCGTAGGAACGCGCGAACCGAACCGCGCGGGAAAGTTTAACTATCTTTCCAAGTGTCCAAGAACGACATTTTTGAATGAAGAAATTGAAAGAAGGTTCCTATCAAATCCCAATTTTGAAATTGCCTGACTTTCCCCTAACCAATTTTTCATTTCCGCTGACTTATAAATTCGTTATTAGATATAAAAAAATTTTACACCTAGGAGGTCAATAATGCTGATACAAAAAAAAAAAAAAATGTTTCCAGGCAGAAAGTGTCATATTCGTTATTTCCACCAAAAAATATTTTTATTAAAAAAAAATTATACAAAAGCTGGCAATTTTCAATTAATCCAATTTAAAAAATCTCAATTCAATTTTTATTTTTAAAAACTCATTTTCAACCAAAAAGTTCAAGTTTCAAAAAAGAAGATTAATTCTCTACCAAAAAAAAGGTTGGTTTCTTAGGAAAAACATTAATTTTCTCATCAAAAAGGTTAAATTTTAACAAAAAATGGAAGAATTCAATTTTTCACTAAGAAAGAAAAGGAATTCCCAAAAAAATTGTTCAATTCTCACTCAGAATGATGAATCTTTGATTAAAAAAAAGATAAATCTTCAAAAAAAAAGTATCTGAATAGATATTTCCACAAACATTTTTTTTTTTTGATCAAAAGCAGTTAAATTAAACCAAAACTAAAAATTTTCCACAAATTAGTTGAATCCTTCAACTAAAGACTTATTTTCAAAACAAAAAGAAAAATTTTTAGAAAGTGTTGAATTTTCAAAAAAGAAAAATAAATAAATAGTTTTCACCAAAATAGTTACATTTTCAAAAAATAGAAATGTCTACTATAATCATGAATTTGTAACAAACAAAAAAAATACTTTCAGCCCAAAAGACGAATTTTTAAATAAAGAAGATAAATTTGAACAAAAACTTGAATAGTTAAATTATTAGTTAAATTATTAATTGAATTTTTAGTAAAAAAATAAATTTTTAACCAAATAAGATAAATTTTTAACCAAACAGATAAATTTTCAACTAAGCAGATTCAATTTTTATAAAAAATAAATTTTCGACAAAAGATGAAAGTCAAATTTTCGTTGAAAAAAAATTTTTTAATAAAAAAAGAAACTAATTTTCAAACAAAGAAAAGAATGTTTAACCAAACATAGAACAAGAAGATTCATTTTCCACCGAAAAAGATTAATTATTTTTAAAATACATGAAATTTAAACCAAATATTCTAAAACAATTCTCATTTAAAAACAGTTGAATTAAACCAAAAAATACAAAATTTCAACAAAATAGTTGAATCCTCTACCAAAACAGACCAATTTTTAAACCAAAAAGAGAGATGAAATTTTAAACGCAGAGACTTTTCGGTCAATAAAGAAAAAAACTCTCATCCAAAACGTTGAATCTTTAACCCAAAAAGATGATTCTTTAATCAAATAAATGCATTTACAACAACAAAAATATAAATATTTAAACAATAATGGAATAGCTACATTTTCAGTTTAATAAACTAATTTTCTTTCAACAAAATTAGTCAATTTTTAACCAATGAAATTAATCTGTAACTAAAATGATGAATCTTTAACGAAAAAAAAATTTATAATCAAGTAATTGAATTTTCAACCAAAAGACAAATTTTCAATTAAAAATATAAACATTTTTTCAACCGAAAATAAAAAAGTCTAATTTTTAGTCAGAAAAATGAATTTTCAAGCAAAAAAATAAAAACAAATTTAAAAAAAAAACAGTTTAATTTTCAACGAAATAGTTCAATTTTCAACAAAACATACAAATTTTCAAACAAAAAATTTTAATTTATATAAAAAAGAAAAATTGTCGACAAAAAATGGAATAATTACATTTTTACTTTAGAAAATTAATTATTAATAAAAGAACTAATTTTCAACTAAATAAAAGAATTTTCAAACAAAAATATAAATTAAAGAACAAGATTTGTCTCGATTTACTACCGACAAAGATTGATTTTTTTTAAATATACATGATTTTTCAACTAAATATTTGCACTTTTAACCAAGAAAATTAATTTCCTACCAAATATGAAAGCTAAATTTTCATTTAAGAAAATGATTTATAAAAAAAATCACCAACATAGTTAAAATTTCAACCAAAATGATGAACTATAAACCAATAAATTTTTAACAAGAATAATCAAATTTTACCCGAAAATAAAATAGTTAAATTTATAGTGAAAATATTAATTTTTAAGCAAATAATGTCCATTTTTAGCGAATTAGTTAAATTTTCAACTAAACAGAATATTTTTTAACCAAGAAGATTAAATTTCGATCAAAAAGATCAATTTTCGAAAAAAAAATGTATGTTAAATTTGCAGTTAAAAAATAATGTTTAATAAAGAAAAAATACAGAATTTTCAGCCAGAAAGATACATTTTATACCAACAAATTAATTTAAAAAAATTTATACATTTTAAATCAAATATTTGAATTTTTTAAGGAATTATCAACCTAATTGTTAAATTTTCACTTTAAGAAATAAATTGGTCACCAGGAAGATTAATATGTAACTAGAAAAATTAATTTTCAACCCAAAATATTAATTTTGTACCAAAATTGAAATAGTTAAATTTACAGTTAAAAAAATAAGTTTCCAACAAAAACAAAAATAATTTTCACTAAAATAGTTCGAATTCAACGAAAATGATAAATGCTAAACTAAATAGTAGTTAAATTTTCAATTAAAAAAAATACAAATTTTTAATAAAATGATTTTTTAAACTTTTTTAATGATTTTTTTCTATGAAAAAGATAAATTTTTGTTTCAAAAAATAATTTTTAACCAAAAATATACATTTTCTATCAAAAGATTAATTTTTGTAAAAATACATAAATTTTCAACCAAATTTTTAAAGGAAATTCCAAACTAATTGTTAAATTTTCAACTAAAGAGATGAATTGGTCACCAGAAAGATTAACATGTTACCAGAAAAAAAAAGAATTTGAAAACAAAAACATTAATTTTCTACCAAAGCTGAAATAGTTCAATTTAAAGTTTAAGAAAATAAGTTTCCGACTAAAACAAAAATAATTTTCACCAAAATAGTTCAAATTTGAACGAAAATAATCAATGCTAAACCAAATAGTTATATTTTCAACCCAAAGGCTAAATTAAACAAATTTTAATTTCAAGTTTTAATTAAATGACTTTTTAACCAAAAAGATTAAATTTCTATGAAAAAAGATCAATTTTCGACAAAAAAATCAAAGTAAAAAATTCGGTTGAAAAAAATCATTTTTAACCCAAAGGCTAAATTTTCTACCAAAACATTGATTTTTGAAAAAATACATAAATTTTCAACCAAATGTTCAAATTTTTAAAGGAATTTTCAACATAATTGTTAAATATTCAACATTTTGTTATCACTAAAGTCGAATTTTCAAACAAATAGTATAATATTTTACTAAAGACACTAAATTTTCAGCCAAACATGTAAAAATTAAATTTTCAGTTCATAAAAATTATTTTCAAAAAAAGGCTCAACAAAAGAGTTAAATTTCCAAAATAAGATAAAGGTTTTCTGAAATAAAATCATGAATTACCAAGCAAAAAATGAATTTCAAACACAATAGTTTTACTTTCAACCATGCCAACCAAAAAAAAAAAAAAAGAAAAAAAAAACAAGAAAAAAAGGAGTTTTAACGAAAAATATAATAGTTGACATTTTAACCAAAAAAGATTTCAATTTTAAATCAAAATTAGTTGAATTTAACAAAGGAAGGGCGAATTTTGAACAAAATAGTATAAATCCTCAACTAAAAGAGATTAATTTTTAACTGAATATTTTCGATTTTTAACCAAAATAGTTGAATTTTCTAAAAAAAAAACTTTGTAACAAAATCATAAAAGTAACTTTTAACTTCAGTTGATCTAAAATAACCTGATATTTCCTGATTTTCTTTGACCAAGTCTCAAGCACCCTGACTTTCTGGAATTCTTTGACCTGTAGCGACTCTGTGAAATGAAAATTGTACACAAAATCTTTAAAAAATTCTAACAATGAATAATTTTGACAATTATAGGTGACAACAAAGGCCCCCATTGAATGCATGTGTCGTCCATGCACAGGAGTTGAAGAATATTCCATAGTTCCCCAGGAAATAGCTGGATTTGCTGAGGAAGGGCCTTTAACTAGCTCCGCCCATTTCAGAAGATCGTCAGGGCTTCAATAATTTTCCAAATTTTCCTCAATTTGATGACAAATTAAAACTAATTTTTAGTTATTTAAAAAAATTAAATTTGTAAATTTTACAGTGCAAAGTACCACCAATAAAATTGAATTCGATTTGTCTACTCTATCTTCTTAAAAGGTTAATCAGAATATTTTCATTTTGTTCATTCCATGGTTTTTTATAAAAAATTTATTTTAAAAAAAAAGTGCGGAAGTACAAAATTATAGCTTTACATTTTCAAGGATTAGACCATAAAAGCGTTCATTTCAGATCTCGAATCTTTGAAACTATCAAAACGCAGCTCTCTTTCTGTTATTAATATTTAAGACAATATAATTTTTTCGAGTAAAAAATAAAATATATTTGATCTACAGCACAAAAAAACTGTTTTCTTAATCTTATTGTCAGTGAAGAACAATTATAAACCGCAGTCACTTAAATACTATTTAAAATAATCTTTTTAAATGTAAACAAATTGAACCACAGTACCAGGATTTTTTCTTAAATCTTGTTTTTAGTGAAGATTCTTTGGAAATATAAAATAAAAAATACTGTTTTTTTGTTTTTAGCGCGATCTATTCGGGGCCCAGTTCTGCGAAAATTAAAATGTATTCCATAAAAAAATAGCTTTATTGCTTTTTGGATCAAAAATTTATCAGTTGAAGTTTCTTCTTATTGGTTGAAAATTTGTCTTTTACTTGTTCGTCCTTTTTGATCAAATTCGACGGCCTCTAATTTAAAATATATTTTTGGTTGAAATATCTGCTCTTTAGTTTAAAACAAACGGTTTTGGTGAAAATCTGTTTTTTTTTTATTGTTTTTTTTTTTCGTTAAAAATTGACTTATTTTAAACTAAAGAAAATAAATTTCTAACGAAATACTTAAATTTTTAACCAAAAAGATGAATTTTTAATCAAGATTAAATTTCTATAGAACAAGATAGATTTTTAACAAAAATGGAACGGTCCAATTTTTAATAAAGAAAAGAATTTTCAACCGAGAAGGTAAATTTTCAAATAATAGGATTAATTTTCTACCGAAAAAGATTAATTAAAAAATAATAATAATTTTGAACTAATGAGATGAATTAGTAACAAAGAAGAATATTCTACCACAAAAGATGAATTTTCAAAGGAAGAAAAATTAATAAATTTGGAAGCAATAATAGAATAGTTGTGAAAAAATAATTTTAAACTAAATACAATAAATTTTTAACAAAATAAATAAATTTCCAATTCTTCTCTTTTTGCTGAAAATTAATCATTATGCTTAACAAATGTTGTTTGTTTGAAAAATCATTTTTCGGTTGAAAATTTAAGTAATTTTTGCAAAATTCGTTCTTTTCTTGAAAACTGAGTTTTTAATTGAAAAAGGATCTATGTGTTTGAAAGTTGACTTTTTTTCGAAAATTATTCTTCTTATTTGCAAATTCATTTATTTCGATTAAAAATTTAACTACTTTATTTTTTATTCTGAATTTATTCTTTTAGTTACAAACTTACTTGTTTCAATGAAATTTTAATTTTTGAATTGAAATAGTTTTTTTTTTTAGAATTTATTGCTTCTGGTTGAAAATTTAACTATTTTAGTGAAGTTTTTTTTTGAATGGATGAAAAAAATGTGAGTTTTAAACCCGAAAAGGATGAGTTTTCAACAAAAATAATTTTTACTCAAACAATTGCATTTACAACCTATTTTTTTTTTTAAAGCAAGAGCCAAATTTTCAACAAAAAATGACATTTTAAACAGAAAAAATAAAACTGTAAACAGGAAAGATCATTTTTCACCGATTTCTATGGTTAGAAATTTAACTATTCTATTAAAAAATTCGCTTTTTTGGTTAAAAATTAATTTTTTTTAAAGAGGAAATTAACTTATTCCATTTTGGATTGAAAATGTTTTTTTATTAGTTCAAAATTCACTTCTTTTTTTTTAAATGAACTATATTGTTGAACATTAACTTTTTTACTTTTAATAGAAAATTTGACTTTTTAGTTAGAACTTTAAATATTTAGTTAAAAAATTATGTATTTTGTTGAAAATTTGTCTTTCTAGTAGAAATTTCATCTTCTTGTTTGAAAAATCATCTTGTTGGTTCAAAATTGAATTATTTCATTTTTAGATCAAAATTCATCTTTATTAGTTGAAAATTCAATTATTTGATATTAAAAATAGCGTCTCTTTTCTTTAAAAATTAATCAGTATGCTTAAAAATTAACCTTTTTTTTTGAACAAAAAAACTTTTCGGCGGAAAATATAAGCAATCTTTTAAAAATTCGTTTTCCTTTCTTGAAAATAATTTCTTTTTTCTAGTTAAGAATTCAACTATGTGTTTGAAAGTTGTCTTTTCTAAATAAAATTATTCTTTTAGTTTTCAAATGAATTTATTTTGGTTAAAAATTCATTTCTCTGGTTAAAAGCTTCTACTACTTTGTTAAAAATATTTTTCTTTTCTTAAGAATTAATATTTCAGATAAAAATTCATCTTTTTGGTTGAAAATTTAAGTACTTTATTTAAATCTCCTTTTTGTTGTTCAAAATTATGTTTTAACTGAAAACTGAACTATTTCATTTTTTGTTAGAAATTTATTTTTTCAGTTGCAAATTCACTTCTTTTGATGACAATTTACTATTTTACTGCATATTTTTTAATTCATTATTTTTGGTCGAAAACTTAATATTTTGTTTAAATCTCCCGTTTTTTTTTTTCTTTTTTTTTGTTAACAATAATTTTGTCAGCAGAAGGTATTTTATTTAAAAGTTGTCTTTTTTTGTTTCAATTCAACTTTCTAATTTAAATTTAACAAAATCGTTCAATTTTAGACAAACTAATTAAATTTCCAACCAAAGTCAATTTTCAAGTAATAATGGAAGTTAAATTTTCTCAGTAAAAATTTCCTTTAAGTAAATATAATCAATTTTGAAGTGAATACAATCAATTTTTATCAACACAATTAAATTTTCAATTTGTCTATTTTGGTTGAAAATTAATCATTATGCTTAACAATTATCCTTTTTGTTTGAAAAAAACACTTTTAGGCGAAAAATAAAAACAATTTTTAAAAAATTCGTTTATTTTTTCTTGAAAATTAATTTTTTTTAGTTAAAAATTCCACTATGTGTTTGAAAGTTGACTTTTCTAAAGAAAATTATTCTTTTCGTTTGCAAATTAATTTATTTTTGTTAAAAATGCATTACTCTGGTTAAAAATTTAACGAGTTTGCTAAAAACATTTTTCTTTTGTTAAAAATTAATATTTCAGATAAAAATTCATCTTTTTGTTTGAAAATTTAAGTGAAATATCAAATATATTTTTTAATAGCCCTTTTTTGGTTCAAAATTATATTTTAAATGAAAATTAAACTACTTTACTGCATTTTTTAAAATTTATTACTTTTAGTTGAAAATTTAATATTATGTTTCAAATCTCCAGTTTTTTTTTTTTTTTGGTTAACCATTATTTTTTCAACAGAAGGTATTTTATTTAAAACTCGTCTTTTTTGTTTAAATTCAACTTTTTAATTCAAATTTAACAAAATAGTTCAATTATAGACGAAACAATTACAACCAATAAGTTGAATTTTTAAAGCAAGAGACAAATTTTCAACAAGCGAAATTAAAAAAAAGATACTTTTTACTGAAAAATGTATTTTTACTCCAAAAGCGTGAGTTTTATATAAAAAAAAGGAAGGTTCAACGAAAAAGTTAAATTTTCGACAAATATTCCAATATTTAACCAAAAATACAAGAGTAGACTTTTAAATTAAAAAGAATACACTTTTTTTATTTAATATTAAAATCTTTTTTTGTTTTTGTTGGAATATCCCATTTTCTAATTTTTCGTTGAAAATTCATCATTTTTGGTTCAAAATTATACTTCTTACTTCAAAAGGTAATTTTTTTGATTTCAGATTAATAACATTAGTAAAAAATTCTATTCCTATTCCATTTTGGACTGCAAATTTTTTCTTATTTAGTTCCAAATTCACTTTTTTTTTTGTTACAAATTGAACAAATAATACAAATATTACAAATATTCAATTTTTTAATTTAACATTTCACTATTTCATTTTTGGTTTAAAATTTATTTTTTCGTTGAAAATCTATCATTTTTGTCGAAAATTCTTTTTCTTTTAGTAGAAAATTTGCCCTTTTTAGATAGATCTTCAAATATTTAGTTAGAAATTTATGTATTTTGTTGAAAATTTGAGCTTTTTTCGTTAGAAAAATGAAATAGTTCATTTTTGTTTCAAAATTCATCTTTATTAGTTGAAAATTCAATTATTTGGTATTAAAAATAGTAAATGTTATCAAAATATCTACTTTCAAGTTTTTTCGGCAGACAATAATGTAATATTTTTGTAAAATTGAGAACTACATACGAAAAACTGACAAGTAATTTAAAAATATTATTTCTTTTCTCTTCAAACTGGACGGCTTACTTTTTTACTTTATTTTACAAATGAACCCATAAACTTTTATGAATAATTCATATAAAAAAAGCTGTTTTTTATTTATTAAATTTAAATTATCGCAAAACTCGGTCTGGGTAAGCTCCCCCATTATTAAATACTACAAACAAAATTTTTACAGCATAAAAAACTTAAATCATAGTACAAAAAATACTATTTTTGTTAAAATCTTATCGTTAAAAAGATTCCAGTTATTTATACTTTGGTAGAATCTTTGGAAAAATTAAAATGCAGGCCCATACGTGAAAAAACGGTATTTAAGGATTAAATATATCCTTCGATAAATCGTCAAGACGAAGATATTCCAGTTGCCAATCAAATTCCTCGGCCTCTGCATTTTCTGGAATATTTATCGCAAATTTCAAAATATTTTCGTTTTTTCTGGAAGCGCAGTTGCTCGCTCTCATGTTGATAACATCTTGAAAAAGGGAACGGACTTTTTTCGTAGATCCTTTTTCATTTATGATTTTTTGCATCTGCTCGAAAACATCATTTAATTCCTGAAAAAAGAAAGAAAATTAAACTCACAATTAATATTCAAATTAAAACCTAAATTCCCTAAAGAATTTCAGACTTACTTCAGCGATTTCCAATTTTTCTCCGAATTCTACTATCAGTTTGTGCAGAAATTCTAAGCTATCGTCGTCTTTTTGTTCCAATAAACGTTTCAAGCAGGCAATCATCATTGGCGGAGGCAATACTCCATGCTTGAAAAGCTCTCCCATGAACCTGAGAGAAATTATGAAAATGATTTTAAAAAGACTTTAAACAAAAATAAATATTCCAGGCCATTTTAGGATGAAAGTCGATAAAGGATCAAAATTCCTATTTATTTATTGCAGGCTTGAAAGTCTTTTCCGTTTTTCTACTTAAATACGAACTGAATTAACAGAATCCAATTAAAAAATAAGACTATTTCATGTTCAAAAGTTTATTCTTCTCGATACAAAAGTCTCCTATTAAATTTTTTGCTAAGAATTCACAATTTTTATTTAAGATTTTTATTATTTGCTCAGAATTAACTTATTTGTTGAAAATTAAACAATTTTGCAAAAAATGCATACTATTTGGTTGAAAATTCAACTGCTCTATTAAAAATGCATCTTTTTAACTTGATAATTCAAAAATTTAATTTCAATTAACTTTCTATACAAATTTCATGGTTAAAAATGCAACTGCCTGGTTAATTAATATTTTTGATGAAAATTAATATTTTTGGGTTAAAAATTCAACTGTTTTCTAGAACTAGTTTCTTGAAAGATCGTTTTTTTGTTTAAAGATTAATAATTTTAGATGAAAATTTAATTATTTTGTTGAAAATTCAATTTTTTGTAGAAAGTTCATATTTTGGGCACAAAAATTAAATAATTTGGTACAAAATTAAACTGTTTTACATACCATTCATTTTTTAAAATTCAAAATCCATTCTCCTCAATAAAAATTTTACTACACCTTTCTTGGTAAAAAATTAATCTCTTTTGATTTAAAAACTAAAGTATTTATTCATTCTACAACAAAATTAGTTGAAAATTCGTTTTTGTTGGTTAAATCCAAATTTTTTTCATTTTTAATCAAAATCTTTATTTTATGAAATATCAACTATTTGATTTTTCGTTAAAAATTCGTCTTTTCAATTTGAAAATTCAATTTTTTGGTTGAAAGTTTAACTAGTTTCTTATAAGATAATTTTGTTGTTTAAAGATTTACAATTTTAGATGAAAATTAGTTTTTTTTCTTTAAAAAATTATGTTTTTAAACTGAAAATTTAATTATTTTGTTGGAAATTCAATTTTGAGTAAAAAATTCTTATTTTGGGCGTAAAAATTAAATAATTTGGTACAACATTAAACTGTTTTACATAATATTCGTTTTTAACATTTTAAATTCATTCCGCTCAATACAAATTTTTACTACACCATTCTTGGTAAAAAATGTATCTCTTTTAGTTTAAAGATTGAAGTATTTATTCATTGTACAAAAAAATTCGTTGAAAATTTGTTAGCGTGTTAACTAGTATCTTAAAAGATATTTTTTTTTCTTTAAAGATTCATAATTTTAAATGGAACTTTTGTTTTTTTTTCTTTTAAAAATTATGTTTTTAAGTTGAAAATTTAATTATTTTGTTGAAAAATGAATATTTTTAGAAAGTTCTTATTTTGGGCACACAAATTAAATAATTTAGTACAAAATTAAACTGTTTTACATAACATTAGTTTTTTAAAATTCAAAATTCATTCTCCTCAATACAAATTTGACTACACCTTTCTTGGTAAAAAATTAATTTCTTTTACTTTAAAAACTAAAATATTTATTCATTGTACAAAAAATTTAGTTGAAAATTCGTTTTTGTTGGTTAAATCCAACTTTTTTTTCATTTTTAATAAAAATGTTTAGTTTATGAAATACCAACTATTTGATTTTTCGATAAAAATTCAACTTTTTAGTTTGAAAATTCAACTTCTTGGTTGAAAATTTAACTAGTTTCTTAAAAGATATTTTGTTTTTTTGAAATATTCATAATTTTAGATGAAATTTTTTTTTTCTTTTAAAAAATTTTTAAACTGAAAATTCATATTTTGGACACAAAAATTAAATAATTTAGTACAAAATTAAACTGTTTTACATAACATTCGTTTTTTTAAATTCAAAATTCATTCTCCTCAATAAAAATTTTACTACACAATTCTTGGTAAAAAATTAATTCCTTTTAGTTTAAGAATTAATGTATTTATTCATTGTTCAGAAAATTTAGTTGAAAATTCGTTTTTTCTGGCAGAAAATTTAACTGTTTGGTTAAAAATTAATCTTTTTAACTGAAATTTTAACTATACGATTTTTTTTTAATTTATATTTTTTAGATGAAAATGTAACTATTTGGTTGAAAATTCATGCATTTCTTTAAATCGTTTCTTTGTTGGTTGAAAATTAATCTTCTGGGTTTAAAATTCAACTATTTGCTGTAAAATTTTTTATTAGAAAATTACTTTTTTTTGTTAAAAATGTAACTGTATGACTGAAAAGTAATCTGTTTTAGTTCAGGATTCAAGTATTTTGTTAAAAATTCGTATTTTGGTTATATTTAACTGTTTTTTTTATTTAAAATAAAAATCTTTTTGGTTTAAATTATAATTATTACATTTTTAGTTGGAAATTCAACCATTTCTGGGGAATTCGTCTCTAGGTTGAAAATTAAATAAAAAATTAAGCAGAAAATTAGTTCTCTTTTTATTGCAAATTAAATTTTTTACTGTGAATTTAACTTCGATTTTTTGTTGGAAATTCATGTATTTTTTTAGAAAATCATCTTTTTGATAGTCAATTACTACTGTGGATTTAAAATTTAAAAATTAAAAAATTTAAAATTAATCTGTTTTAGTTGAGTGTTAAATTTTTATATTGAAAATTCAAGTTTTTTCTTGGTTATAGTGATGTGTTTTTTTATTAAAAATCTTTTTTGGTTTGAATATTAACTATTAAATTTTTTGTTGAATATTCAATGGTTTTATAGAGAACTATTTTGTTTGGCATGAAAATTCAACTGTTTGGCAGAAAATTTAAGCAATTTGATTGAAAGTAATCTTTTTTTTACTAAATTTAACTATTTGGTTGAAAATTCATCCACTGAAACAATCTGTAACTAATAAGCAAAGAAGTTTAAAAATATTTTTCAAAGAAGAGTGAAGAAATAGTGGCATTAGCGGACAATTGTGAGAAAATAGTGTCTTTAATGTAATTTTTTTCTACTTTTCTACTAAAAGATGAATTTTCTATACCAAAAAGAACCAATTTTCTTCCCATTTAACCGAAAAAACGAGAAAAGAGGTAGTTTTGTTGGAAATAGGAGGAAAAAGAGGCATTTCTTTATTTAAAAAAAAGGAAGCAAATTAACTTTTTAACTAAAACATTTACTTTTAAATCCTAAATATAAAATGATTTTCCATAATTACTACAAAAGAAAGCAAATCTAAAACAATCCTTGGTTTCGATCAAAATTCATGGTTATTTCCCGGTGCTCAAAATTCCAAGCCAATTCCCGATTTTTCCGATCAATTGCTTTCCCATAATAAAATAAAATAATTAACTTACCAGATATTACGAATAGAAATCATTCGCTTCTTCACTTCTTCTTCTTCTAAAAGCTCTTGAAGCTCTTGTTTCTTTTCCTGTAATAATGGTAAAATAAAAATGATTTATTTCACATTTTATGACATTCTCCTGCATTTTTGTTTTCGAGGATACTTACGGGATCGACACACTCTTCAATTTTTTTAACTTTGATACTCTTCAAATCTTCCTTCTTGAAATATGAATCAAATTCAGCTTGGCACATGTCCAGAATTACTTTTAAAAAGTCAGATGTGCCGGTAACTGGCATTTTGATTATTTCCTTGACTATAAGGGCGTACAATTCAGGGGATCTTGGTGAATTCGATTCAGGAATGGCCTTGAAATATCGACAAAATTTCGTGCTTTCAATCGCTTTTCAAAATGTATTCAAAATGTATTAAAGAATAAGTCTCTACTTTTTTAATGGAACATGTTTCAAATAAAAATTAAAACAAATTTTTTATCTTCTTTTACCTTAAATTTAGTGCATATTTAAAATATTAATATTTGGAATTAAACATATTTTCCACGTCAGTTAAAATCCTGTAAAAAGTGGAGAAATAAAGGAGATTTTCATAAAAATAGCGAAATATATTCTTTTAAGTAAAATTCAAATGTCATTACTACATTAAATTCAATTTAAAACGCTTCGAATTCCTAATATTTCATATAAAAATATTGTATTTTTAAAAAGATAGATGGATAATCAAACAAAAAATTGAATTTTTAACTAAAAATGATGCATTTTCTACAAAATAGTAGAATTTTGAAATAGAGAAGATAAAGTTTTAACCAAAACTAGAATATTTAAGGTTTTAGTTCAAAACATTAACTTTCAACCGATAATAAAACCGAACTTTCAACAGAACAAAGAGATGAATCTTTAATGATGAACCTTCAAACCAAAAAAGATGAATTTTGAACATAAGAGTAGTTAAATTTTCAGTTAAAAAAATTACTTTTGAGCAAATACGAAGGAGATTAAGTTAGGTAAATTTTTAGTTGACAAATATAATTTTTAACTAAAGCGATGAATTTTTAAATAAAACAATGAATAATTTAACTGGATTCATTAAATTTTCAATTAAAAAAAATTATAAAAAAGCGTTAATGAACTTTGAACTAAAAAATATAAATTTAATAAAAATTATTTTTAATTAGAAATGAATTTATAAATAATGGAACATTTAACTGGATTAGTCATATTATCTATTTAAAAATGATTTTTTAAGCACAAAAAACAATTTTTCAGTAAAATAGTCAAATCTTGAGGTGAAATAGTTCAATTTAAAATTAAAAAATTAATTTCTGACATAAAAGATGAATTTTCAAACAGAAAGTTAATTTATACTAAAAAAGAACTAATTTTCAACTAAAGAGATAAATTGTCAAACGAAAAATTAAATATTTAAAGTTTTAGTTAAAAAATTATATTTGACCAAAGAGATGAATTTTCAACTAAAAATGATTTTTTAACCAAAAAAATTAACTTAAATGAAAAAAGGCGAATTTTCAACAAAATTGCACATTTTTCAATCAGAGATGAATTTTAAACTAAAATGATAAATATTCAAACACACAAAATTAATTTGTAACAAAAAAGGTTTAACTTTCAACAAAGTATTTATATTTTAATTCCAAAAAAGATGAGTTCTAAACATAAAAAATATAATAGCTGATATTCCAACAACAAAAACGAATTTTTAATTTAAAAAAAGTTAAATTCATACAAAAAAGGCGACTTTTTAATATGAATTGAACTTTCAAACAAGAAAGAATTTTCAGTCAAGAAAGAGAAAAAATTACAAATACACTGTGGAATTTGCAAGCAAAAATATTAATGTGCCACCAAGAAGCTTAATTTTATAGTAAAAAGAACGAATTCTCAACTAAAAACGATCAATTTTCAACGAAAAAAAAACGAATTTTCACAAAATAGTTAAATATAGGAATATAATTTTACTTCTACAAATGAATCGTGGTTATTCAATTTTAAATTGCAAATACTACAAAATTAAACATGCTCTCGAAAAAATTCCCTGACATTTCCAGGCTTTTTCAGGTATATAACAATTCCCTGGAAATTTCAGGGTTTTCTAGTAGCGTAGATACCCTATTATTCGAAAAAATTATGCTCAGTTAATTCCTTTCAAAGTACTGATTTAAAAAATTTTAGTATAATTATCAAAAACGGGCTATAAAAATTATCGGATTTCAAATTTCAGCGCATTTTCCGGGTTTCCCGGCCAATATCTTTCATTTTCTCGGGTCAACGAAAAGTAACGTATTCATATCCTTTCACACAAAACAGCAAAAAATTGCAAAATAAATTCATTTTAAAGCAAGTACTTACATTTTCCACATACAAAATCAATTTTTTTGCAAAAAATTGAATGGTTAAACTTTTAGTTGAAAAAAATTAATTTTGTAGAAATTGTTTATGTAAGTTTTTCAAATAAATTAATTTAAAATGAAATTATAATTTTCAACTGGATTAGTTAAATTATATTCCAAAAAAATGAATATTCCATAAAAAATATGTATATTTAACAGGAAATCTTGAATTTTTAACAAAAAAGATGAATTTTGAAGCAAGAAGATTAATTTTCTACCAACAAATACATATTTTTAAACAAAATACGTCAATTTTTACCAAAACAATTGAATTTTTAATTGACAACCAAATACTTGAAATTTGAACTACAAAAATAATAATTTCCAATCAATAACGGAATAATTAGAAACATTTTTAGTTAAAAGAATGAATTTTAAACCAAACATAAGAATTTTGAACTGAAATGAATTTTTCAATAAAAAATTTAATTTTCACTACAAAATATAAATTGTCAATCAAAACTTAAAAAAGTTAAATTTTAATTTAGAAGAATTTAAACAAACAGATGCATTTTTAATTGGAACTAGTCAAATTTTCAGCAAGAAATTACTTTCAAGAACAAAAAACGAATTTTAAAGAAAATAGTTACATTTTCAAAGAAAGTGATGAATTTTTAAATAATATTCTAAATATTTAACTAGAGTAGTTCAATTTTCAGGGTGGCCGTTTTAATGAAAGAAAAAAATTCCCGGTGGAACCCTTGAATTCCAAACTTTTAAAATTGAAGTTTAAAAGTTTTTCAATTCAAAAATTTATAATCAAATGCTCAAAAATTTATACGTACCAAATGGAAGGTGGTAACACTTAAAAAAAAACAATGTTAAATAAAATGCAAATAAACTGAAAATTTAGAACTTTTATAATTTATAGATTTCAAAAATTCAGATTAAGTTCCAAAAATATAAATCCACGTTAAAATTCTCAATAGTCTAAATTAAAGAATCAGGCAATGAACTTTAAAAATTTTCCAAATTATATGATTTTAAGTAATTTTAAGCTAGACACATTAAAAATTGAAAAATAATTTTTTTAACTTAACAGTCCTTAAATTAAAAGTTAAATTATTTTAATTTTAAATAGTCTAGGCATTCTTCAAAAGCTTTAAAATTTTATTTCAAAATCTTAAGAAATCTAGAAGTGGTTTTAAATTTTTCCAAATTCAAAATAATTTTGGAATTTTTTTTCGGAACTTTTAAATATATTTCAAAATGAATTGAATTTTTCTATAACTTTTAGAAAATCATGCAAATTAAAAAAAGACTGGAATTTGAATTTATAAATAATAATAGAACACTTATTATTTGTAAAGCTATTTGAGTAATTTTAAGAGATACTTAGAAGTTTTAAAAAGAGTCGAATTAAATTTAGAATTTGAAATAATTTCAAATACTTACAGCCGAATTTAAAATAAAATTTATATTTTTGCAGATTTCAAACAAAAAATTTGGAGTTTTTTTTAAGAATTGTGAAAGACTTTAAAATTAAAAAATGTTCTTAACATTAAAGGAAAATTGAAAATGATTTTTCATTTTGAAAAATTATAGAAGATTTTAAGGATTTTTTTTTAATTTGCAGGATTATCCAAATTTGTAGGGAAATTTCGATTAATTTTAAAATATATTTAAAAGTTCTGAAAAAATGTTAACACACTTCGTTTAAAGTACTTGAAATAATTTCAAGTGTTTAATTAATTTTGAATCTTTTCAAAACTTCTAAATATCTCTTAAAATTACTCAAATTTTTTCTACAAATAATAAGTGTTCAATTGTTATTTATGCGTCAAAATTTAACAATTTCACTTATAAATTAAACACTTAAAAAAAAACAATTAAAATTGTAACGCTAAAAGTTTAAAAGTTCTTCGAAAATCTAAATATTCAAAGCTTTCTATGTAAAACAATTCAGTTTCAAATTGTTTTCTTTGAAATATTTGGTTTCAATTTACTCGTCTTAAATGAACAGTGAAATTATTGCTAAATACATTTACATTTTTTATTTTTATTTTAAAATTTTTTTAATAGCTGAAAATATTAATAGAAATAATATATTAATAAATTTATTTATTAAATTTAATATAAAAAAATAATATAAAGGAATACCTGAAATTCTGAATTAAAAATATTTTATTGATAAATCATGAAAATTTTAATTTAAAAACAAAATTATCGGAATAAATGATTTATTAATTTGAATTCTTATCAAGCCTTTCAGATTGAAAGAGTTACAATCTGGAAATTCTCAAATTTTGAATGGATCTAGAATTCTTTTGGTCAAAACAAGATTTCTATATTTAAGATAACAGATCCATTTAAATAATAATTTATTTATTTATTTATATTTACAGTTGATAAAATAAAACTGTTTTTTAACAAAAAATTTCAGCTTCAAATGCTTTTAATTGTTAAATCTTCAAAACTGCACTTCAATTATTTTAAAACTGTTAAAATCGAACGTGGGCGGAGTTTTCTTCTGAAAATTCGTGAAATTCCCGGTCTCTCTGTTTTTTATTTTAAAAAATCTTCGATTTTAAAAACTTCGAATTTTTAATTTTGTTTAACCTTTAAAACTGCATTTTAAAATTCTTTAAATAAAAATATATGCTTAAAACTGAAAAATCTAAAATGGAAAATTTTTCAAGTCAAAGATTTTCGAATTAAGCATTCTAAACTAAAAGATATAATAATTTATAAAAATCACAATTTAGGAAATTATTTAAAAACGGTTGAAATCAAAGTTGGACAAAGTTGGTCAAAAAATAAATTCACTGTCATTTCCCGGTTTTCCAGGTTTCCCGGTCCAGTAGCCACCCTGAATAGGGTACCCATAGGGACCTGTTATTAAAATGAAACACTACTCCAATTAAATTATAAATTAAAACTACTAAATACTCACAGGTTTATTATTAAGTTTCGAAGTCGCAGGAGAGTAGGTAGTTCTCGTCCCTTCTAATTTTTTCGTTTTCGATACTTTGAAATTATAAAAAATGATTTTTTTTTTAAATTTTAACTCTTTTCTCTCCTGATAGATATAAAATTTCTTACTATTTCTTCTCCTGTCGCCACCTCGACCATCCTTTCGTGGAACGTCGAAAGAGAGGTTGAGATAATGGTTGAATCGCGCATCTAGTCGCTCTGATTCTGCATCTCGCTGGATTTGGTCCATAGTCTTAGGATTACTATCATCTTTCCTGGGCACCCATTTATTCGACCTCAAGTCGATTACGTCTTGAATCATGAAACGAACTCGGGAACTTATTTTATTAGGTCCCTTATCATTCACGATACTGTCCATAATCTTAAAATAATCCTTCAAGTTCTAAAAACAAAATAAGATGTCGAGTTTAAGGGGGAGTCTCCTGGTGTGAATCGAGAAAAAATCGATTTTTTTAAAGCTTAATCTATTAAAAAATTTTCTGTAAATATTTATACAAAGTTTCAGCTCTGAATTCCAAGTATTTCAGAAGATATAGTAAGAAACCGTGTTTTCTCAGTCATTTTTTTGCAACTTGTGTAGACGATTACGTGAAAAAAATTTTACCTGTCGACTTGATTCAAATTTCATTTTATAGAGTATTGAAAACTGTCCTATATGAACCATAGTTTTATGCAACTATAATTGTTTTTCATAATTAAAACAAAAACAAAAAATAGTAAAATTTTCAGTTAAAATTTTATTTTTCGGTTCAAAACGTGAAAAAATAAATTTATGTTTGGTTTTCACTGGGTCATTGAGGTCCATATAGAGTGAAAAACATATACATTTAAAAAACATATATCTCAAATATACCTTTCAAATAAACTGCCTATCCTACTTTCTTTTCGTAAAAAAAAACTTCCGAAAAATCACCTTTTTTCGAGATACACGCCAGGGGACCCCCCTTAAATCAAATTCACGATCGCCTGGATATTGATTTTTTTAGAAATATCTTAAAAATCTTTTTTCTTGAAATTATTTTTCAGAATAAATGTTGTCACCATGATATATTAGACTTTCCAGGGTGGCGATTTGGCAGACGATTTTAAATTCCCGGTCTAGTTTTTCAATTTTCCCGGGAACTAAAAGTAACATATTCATATTTTTCGCAAAACGCAAACATTTATTTTAAACCATAACGTGTATTTTAAACTTCATTTAACTATTGTAAAATAAATGAATTTTCAAATAAAATTATGAATCTTCAACTGGAATAGTGGAATTTTTAACCAAATAGATGAATTTTCAAACAAAGTTATGAATAATTTCCTGAAATACACGAATTTTTAACCAAAAAGATGAATTTTTAACCATAGAGATTAATTTTTAAACAAAAAGATTTCTTTTCTACCAAAAAATACAATTTTTTAACAAAAAAAAAGAGAAAGAAAAACCAAAAAAAAAAACATGAATTTTCACGAAATAATTGAATTTTAAATAAAAAATGAGTTTTCAACGAAAACAATGAATCTTCTGCTGAAATAGTTCCACTTTCAACCAAAACAAGCAAAAAGCTTTTACTAAAAACGATCAATTGTCATACAAAACTAAAATAATTACGTTTTATGTTAAGAAAATCAATGCTAAAAAAAAAGAATTTTTAACTAAAATTATGGAATATGTAACTGGAATAATATTTTTAGTTTATGAAATTTTTTTTTAACCAACGAAGAAATTTTTTAAAAATAAAACAGCTCATTTTTCAATTGAAGACATGATTTTGTAAACTAAAATGACTAATTTTCAATAAAAAAAATTTATTTTTCAAACAAGTAAATTTATTTATAAACTTAAAGATGAATTATTTGCCTGGAAGACTTGAATTTAAAAAAAAAAAAAGAATTTTGAAACAATGTGATTAACTTTTAAAGAAAAAAAATTATGAATTTTCAATCAAAAACGACTTATTTAGATCTAAATTCTTAAATTTTGGACTAGAAAAAATCAATCAATATAAAAAAAATAGAACATTTAAATTTTCAGTTCAAAAAATTAAGTTTCTACCAAACTGATTAATTTTCATATAAAATCACGAATTTTCAATTAGAACAGTGGAATTTTATACCTGCCAAAAAGATAAATTTTTAACTGAAATGATGAATATTTAACTGGAAGACTTGAATTTAAAAAAAAAGAAGAATTTTGAAACAATGTGATTAACTTTTAAACAAAATATTTTATGAATTTTCAATTAAAAACGACTTATTTAGATCTAAATTCTTAAATTCTGGACTAGAAAAAATCAATAAAAAAAAATGGAACATTTAAACCTTTACTTTAAAAAATTAAGTTTTAAGCAGACTGATTGATTTTCATCTAAAATCATGAATCTTCAACTAAATACTTGAATTATATACCTGGCAAAAATATGAATTTTCAACTGAAATGGTGAATATTTAACTGGAGTATTTGAATTTAAAAAAAGAAGAATTTTGAAACAATGCGATTAACTTTTAAAGAAAAAAAATGAATTAAATGAAACTACATGAATTTTCCAAAAATAGTTTAATGTTTAAATAGAAAATATCAATTTTCAACCAAATCACCCACAAAAAAGAATAAATAAATAAATAAAATTTTAATAGAAGATGGAATAGTTGAATTTTTCATTAAAAATGTAATTCTCAACCAAAAAATCAGATTTTTTTATAAAAATAGTTAAAATTCGGTAAAAACACTTCCTTTCATCCAAAGGAAAAACAAGTTGTAATTTAATAGCTTATTTTTCAATAAAAAATTGAATTTTCAATTAAAATGATGAATCTTTAATAACAACAATTATTTTTTCATCAAGTGCATTTACTTCTAATCAAAAAGATGAATTTTCAACTAGAATGATAAGTATTTAACTGGAATACTTAAATTTTCAATCTAAAATAAGAATTTTTTAATGAAAAAAATTAATGAACTTTTAATTTAAAAAGACAAATTGATATCCAAATTGTAAAATTTCGATCTAGAAAATGCGAATTTTCCAGTCAAAATGGAACGGTTTAATTTTGAGTTTAAAAAATTAACTTTCAACCAAAGAGACAAATTTTCCACAAATTACATGAATTTTAGGAAAATTAGTTTAATTTTTAGGTAGAACATATCAATTTTCAACCAAATCACCCACAAAAAAAGAATCAATAAATAAATAAAAGTTTAATAAAAGATGGAATAGTTGAATTTTCCATTAAAAATGTAAATCTCAACCAAAAAATCAGATTTTTTAAAGAAAAATAGTTAAATTTCGATAAAAACACTTCCTTTCATCCAAAGGAAAAACAAGTTTTCATTTAATACCTTATTTTTCAATCAAAAAATTGAATTTTTAATTAAAATTATGCATCTTCAATAACAACAATTATTTTTCCACCAAGCACATTTATTTCTAATCTAAAAGATGCATTTTCAACTAGAATGGTAAATATTTAACTGGAATACTTAAATTTTCAATCTAAAAAAAGAACTTTCACACAATGAGATTAAAATTCAAAGAAAGTAATGAATTTTTAATTTAAAAAGACAAATTGATATCCAAATTGTTAAATTTCGATCTAGAAAATGCGAATTTTCCAGTCAAAATGGAACGGTTTAATTTTGAGTTTAAAAAATTAACTTTCAACCAAAGAGACAAATTTTCCACAAATTACATGAATTTTAGGAAAATTAGTTTAATTTTTAGGTAGAACATATCAATTTTCAACCAAATCACCCACAAAAAAAGAATCAATAAATAAATAAAAGTTTAATAAAAGATGGAATAGTTGAATTTTCCATTAAAAATGTAATTCTGAACCAAAATATCAGATTAAAAAAATTTGTTAAATTTCAGTTAAAAGACTTCTTTTCATCCAAAGAAAAAACAATTTTTCATTTAATAGCTTATTTTTCAACCAAAAAATTGAATTTTTATTTTTTAAAAATCAACCAAAAATAGAATAGTTGAATTTTCCGTTAAAACTCTAATTCTTAACCAAACAAAATCGGATTTTCAGGAAACACAGTTAAATTTTCTACTAAAATAGATTAATTTTTAGTTAGGAAATTAATTTTTAAGAAAGTAGCTACATTTTCGAAAAGAGATGAATTTTAAATTAAAATGACGGATCTTCCAACAAAATTAAAATTAATTTTTAACAAAAAAGTTTAGCTTTTAAACGCAAGTAATTGAATTTTCAAAAAGAAAAAGATAAATTCCCCCCAAAAAAAGAACAAGAGCAGAAAACTTAGTTAAAAATTTGGTTGAATAAACATTTTTGTCTATCATTTCGAAATACTTACATCATTAGTTTCCAAATTTTTTCCTATTGTCGATAACAGTTTACATAAGCATTCTAGGTTCTCCTCGTCTCTGTGTTGCA
>NC_046659.1:153846847-153861678 GCF_010883055.1 Belonocnema kinseyi
TCAGGGCATATGCTACAGAGAAACTAGGTTCATCAATGGCCTGTAAAGAAAAAACAATAAAAATCAAGATATCTCTCTACGAACATGATGAAAAAAGGAATCTTCTTTTTTCTTCCCAGGCCTCGGACTCACTTTAGAGATCAACAATAATGTAAATAGTGTCAAAAATTGTTTAAAATAGTGTTAAAATAGCGTCAGAAAATTTTACAAGTATCAATAACAAATATTATTTATTTAAAATGTTTTTCTAGTCTATAAATGATTTTAAAAATCGTATTTATCGCAGGCCTCATATTCTTTCATCTTTTTCTAATTTGTCCACTTTGAGAATAATTAATCTTTTTTATTTATAAAATTTTATTATTTGGTTCAAAATTGAATTATTTTGTTTGAAAATACAACCTTTCTCTTAAAAGGCCATACTTCTTGGTTGAAAATTCAACTGTTTTGTTGAAAATTCGTATTTTTTGTTTTAAAAATTCAACAATTTGAATAAAGTCCTTTTTCTTTCTTGACTAATTTTGTTGTTTTAATTGAAAATTCAACTATTAACTTTCAACCAAACTGATTAATTTTCAACTAAAATGATGAATCTTCAACTAGAATAGTTGAATTTTATACCTACCGAAAAGATGCATTTTCAATAAAATGGTTTAATTTTGAAGTGAAAAATATTCATTTCAACTAAAGAGTTAAATTTTCATCCAAAAAGATCAACTTTTAACCAAAAATAGAATAGCTGAATTTTCCGTTAAAAATTGAATTCTTAACAAACAAAAATCACATTTTGAAAATCACAATCGAATTTTCAGAAAAGTTAAATTTTCGGTAAAAAAAAACTCCTTGTCCTCTAAAGAAAAAACAAGTTTTTAATAGAATAGCTCATTTGTCAAACTTGCATCCTTTTTGGTTAAAAATTAATCTGTTTCGGATGAAAAAGAACTTTTTTTTAAATTCACATTTTGGGATTGAAAATTAAACTATTTTGTAAAAAAATCGTATTTTCGACAAAAAAGAACCATTTTGGTAGAAAATTTAACTGTTTGGTATTGAGTTTATGTATTTTGTTGAAAATACTTCTTTGTTGGAAGAAAATCAATTTTTTAGTTAAACAGTACAACGATTTAGTAGAAAATTACTCATTTTATACAAGGATTCAAGTATTTTGTTGAAAATTTGTCTTTGTTAGTTAAATCCAACTGTTTTTTATTTAAAATTATAATCTTTATTGTTTAAATATCAACTATGTTACATTTTTTTGTAAAAAATATTGTATAGATTAAAAATTCAACTCTTTGGTTAAAAGTTGAACAGCTTTCATAAAATTATTAATTTTTTATTACTGAAAATTTAACTCTTTTGTTTAAAATTCTACAGATTGGTTGTAAAAAAAACTATTTAGTTGAAAATTCATATCCTCGGCTTAAAAGTTATACTAATTTATAGAAAAATTATCTTTTTGACTTGAAAAATTCACAATTAAGCACAACAATTTACTAGTTGGTATTTTGTTTTTCGTTAAAAATGTATCTTTTGTAGGTTAAAATTTTAACTATCTAGTTTAAAATTTTTCTGGAGGAAAAAATATATATTAAAAATTAATCAAATAAAATTTAGACTAACATAATATCCAATGTTCAAAATATTTACTTGAAAATGTACATCATTTGTTTAAAAGTCGTATTTTTTTTTGTAGAAAATTCAACTATTTGGTTAAAAATTGATCTATTTTGTACAAAAAATGTAATTTTTGTTTAAAAAATAATCTTTTGTAGTTGAGGTTAGAAGTATTTAGTGTAAAATTCGTCTTTTTTGGTCATGCTGAAATTTTTTCTTATTTAATTTAAAATTAAAATCTTTTGTCGTTAAAAAATAAACTATTATAATTTTTGTTGAAAATTGTTATTTTCTGGTTAAAATTTTGTTTGTTTGAAAACTACTATTTCGTTAAAATGATTTTAACTGAAAATTTAACTATTGCATTTTTTCTTGAAATTTTATATTTTTTAGTAAAAAATTCAACTATTTCGTTAAGCATTCATGTATTTTGTTAACAATGAGCATTTTTCGTAGAAAATGAATTTTTTGTTGTTAAAAATGTAACTATGGTGGGAAATTAATTTGTTTCAGTTGAGGTGTCAAATAATTTGTTGAAAATTGTTTTTATTTTTTTAGTTGAATTCAACTGTTTTTTATTTAAAATAAAATCTTTTTTGGTTTAAATATGAACTATAACATTTTTTTGGTAAAAATTAAACTTTTTTGTAGAGAATTTTACAGTTTTTAAGAGAATTCAATTGTTTTGTAGAGAATTTGTCTGTTTCACTTGAAAATTCAACAATTTGATATAAAATTCGACTGTTTGGCGGAAAACTGATGTAATTTCTTGAGAATTCATCTTTTTGTTTAAAAAGATTCAGATTCAATTAGAAAAATATATATCTAAATAATTTACAATGGGCTAAATTTAATAATCAATCAATCAACTTTCAAATGTTCAAAATTATATTGTTTAAAAAATTAAAAATGGAAGGAATTAATTTTTTCTAAACTGAAATCTTTTTAAATATTCTCTTTAAAAAATTTATTCAAAATTAAAACTCATTTTCAATTAGTGTGTAACTATTCGCATCGAAATTGCGGCACGAATAGCGGAATTTTGTTGGTACCAACACTTCGCTTAAATTATTTGAAATCATTTTAATTGTTTTAAATTTATTTGGAATCTTTCCAAAAATTCTAAATATTTCTTAAAATTACTAAAAAAAATTCTATTGATAATAAGTGTTTAATGGTTATTTATGCATCAAAATTCAACAATTTCATTAAAAATAGTAATAAAAAAAAACAATTAGGATTGTAACATTCAGAGTTTACAAGCTCTTCGAAATTTTAAGGGTTCAAGGCTTTCTATATTTCGTTTCATTTTACTGTCTTAAATAAACAGTTAAATATTGCTAAATAATAAATAACTATCCTTTGTTTTAATTAGTTGTTTTTTTTTAATTGCATGGGTTAAAAATTGAACATTTTAAACTTTGTTTCAAAATAGTTTAACTTTAAAGTTGAAATCTGGAAATTCTTAGATTTTGAACGGATTCACAAACGTTTGGTCAAATTAATTATTGTTCACTTTTTAACACCAAAAGCACATTTACAATTGAAAAATACTTTTTTTAGAGTTGATAAAATATAAATGGTTTTTATTCCAAATTTTCAATATCCGACGTTTTTAACTTTTAATGCAATTTAAAATTCTTCAAATTAAAAGTGTCCCATCATAATGAACAATAACGATTTGACTGAACAAAATTTCACAAATCTGAGCTTGGAAAAAACGATTAACTCACCTTTTCAAAAACAAGGTTGATGACTCCGTCCATCCTTTCCTTAGTATCGATTGCTAAAGCTCTCACTTGGCTAACTAGGGTATCAAACTTCTGAGGCGTAAGCTTATTGAGCACAGAACGAACTTTCTTGTAAAGATTTTGGGTTACAACCTCATCCTCAGGGATATTTTCGGCCTCAAGCCTCTTTGGTTTCCAAGCATTCTCTGAACTGCAGTCTGTCATGGCAAAAAATTATTTATCATAATCTAATTAAAATTTAATTTACTTAAATGCAACTGTTTCTCTTAATTTACGCATGAAATTTCTTACGATTGAATCTCAGGTGAGAGTCCACATTATCATTTTGTAGAGTGATCACATTCATTTTGTTTATCAATACTTTTCGAGGATTATTAGTTCCTCGCTTAGGCATCCATTTGCTCGAACTCAAAGAAATTACATTTTGTATCATGGAAAGGAGTCTGTAACTTATTTTATCAAGTCTCATATCAATAAGAATAATTTTCATGACCTCGATGTAACCTTCAAAGTCCTAAAAGACAAAAAAGTCGTTATTAAATAAAATTAGTTCCAGGGTGGCCGTTTTAATAAAAGAAAAAAAATCCCGGTCATTTCCCGGTTCGCAAATATTTTTCACGGTCAATGAAATTTAAAAAATCAAACTATATTCTAAAAAATTCGCCAAATAAAGTAATAAACAATAAAAAACAAATTAAAGCATTCAAAGTGGAACCCTTGAATTCCAAACTTTTGAAATTGAAGTTTAAAAGTTTTCAATTCAAAAATTGTGTATTCAAATATGCTCAATAACTTACACGTATAATCTGGACGGTACTAACACTTTTAAATTGAATAGTTTTAAGTGAAATACAAATAAACTCAAAATTTTAGAACTTTTATCAATTATAGAGTTCCAAGATTCAGATTAAGTTCCAAAAATATAAATCTACGTTAACAGTTTCAATAGTCTCTATTAAAGAATTAAGCAATGAACTTTAAAAATTTTATTATTTTAAGTAATTTTAAGCTAGACACATTAAAAATCGAAAAATAATTTTTTAACTTATTCTTAAATTAGAAGTTAAATTATTTTTATTTTAAATAGTCTAGGCATCCTTCAAAAGCTTTAAAATTTTATTTTAAAATCTTTTAAGAGATCTAGAAGTGGTCAAAATTTAAAAAAAATTGATTTTAATTTATAAATAACAATAGAACATTTATTATTTGTAAAAATATTAGAGTAATATTAAGAGATATTTAGAAGTTTTAAAAAGATTCGAATTAAATTTAGAAATTGAAATAATTTCAAATACTTACAGCCAAATTTGAAATAAAATTATATTTTTGCAGATTTCAAACAAGAAATGTAAAAATTTCTAAAAATTGTGAAAGACTTCAAAAGAATAACAAAATTTCTTAAGATTCTTAGGAAAATTGAAAATGATTTTTCACTTTGAAAAATGATGGAAGATTTTAAGGATTTTTCTTCGCAGGATTTTCAAAAATTGTAGACAAATTTCGATGAATTTTAAAATATATTTAAAAGTTATGAAAAAAAATGTTTAAACACTTTTTTTTACAACTTTTATCAATTATGGAGTTCAAAGATTCAGATTAAATTCCGAAAACCTAAATCCACGTCAACATTTTCAATAGTCTAAATTGAAGAATCGAACAAAGTACTTTAAAATTGTTCAAAATATATTATTTCAAGTAATTTTAAGCTAGACACATTAAAAATTAAAAAATAATTTATTTAACTTAACAGTTCTTAAATTAGAAGTTTATTTTTTTTTTATTTTAAATCCTAATTCAAAATATTTTTTGAACTTTTCGTCAGAACTTTTAAATATATTTCAAAATGAATTGAATTTTTTCTATAACTTTGGGAAAATCCCACAAATTAAACAAAAAAATTAAATTTGAATTTATAAATAAAAACCTTTTATTATAACTGTATTATTATGGATTTATTTTTATGTTAAAAGTAGTAAAACGCACGTTTAGATTTTTTAATGGCTGAAAAAATTAATAGAAATGATATATTAATAAATTTATTTATTAAATTTAATAAAATAATATAAAGGAATACCTGACGCTCTGGATTAAAAATATATTATTGATAAATAATCAAAATTTGTATTTAAAAATAAAATTATCGAAATAAATGATGTATTAATTTCAATTCTTATCAAGACTTTCAATTTGGAACTGTTACAATCTGGAAATTCTCAAATTTTGAACAGATCTAAAAATGTTTGGTCAAATCAATTATTGTTCAGATTTCTGTACTCAGAGTACAGATCCATTTTAAAACTAATTTATTTATTTACATTTACAGTTGATAAAATAAAACTGTTTCTTATCGAAAATTTTCAACATAAAATGCTTTAAATTTTTTAAATCTTCAAAACTGCACTTTAAGTATTTTAAAATTGTTAAAATCGAACTTGGGCAGAATTCTCTTCCGAAAATTCGTCAAATTCCCGGTCCGACGGCTCCTGTTTTTATTTAAAAAAAACCTTCGATTTTAAAAACTTCTAATTTTTTAAGGCTTTAAAGCTGCATTTTAAAATTCTTTAAATTAAAATATATGCTTTTAATAATTTTAAATCTAAAATGGAAAATTTTTAAAGTGAAAGATTTTTGAATTAAGCATTCTAAACTGAATGATTTAATAATTTATGAAAATCCCATTTTGAAAAATTATTTTAAAACCGGTTGAATTCAAAGTTAGACAAAATTTGTATTCTATAAAATTTGTAAGATTCACCGTCAAAAAATAAATTCACTGTCATTTCCCGGTTTTCCCCAGTCTCACAAAATTCTCGGTCATTTCCCGGTTTTCCAGGTTTCCCGGTCCAGCGGTCACCCTGAAGTTCGGATTTCTCACTTTAAAGGAAAATCAGAGAAATGGATATTCTCATCACATGGAATAATTTCTGAGATCAAGTTTTTTCTTCACGATATATTCAGTATCTACTAAAATCCTGGGAAAAAATTCTTTGCCAATACCACATAGTACGGAGCCATTAAAATATTTCACATTTTTAAATAATCGTCCAGGAATATGTATACAGTTTTGAAAATTTATTATAAATAATATTGTTTTTTTAGTTTTAAGAGAAAAATTATATTAAAAGATATTCTTAAATATATTAGCACCATCAATTAATTAAATAATAATACAAATATAATTCATTGCTTGAATTTGTCTCTAAAGTCCCCGAAGTCCATTAATTTTAATAATAACTTACACCATTTTTATTTGACCTTCTTAAACTTAAATTGAGTGCATATTTATATATAATTATTATTATAGTTGAAAATTGAAATAAAAAAGATTAATTTTCATTCAAAAATGGAATAAATAGTTTCAATTTTTAGTTAAAGAATTAATTTTATAAACAAACTGATGAATTTGTATAATAAAATAATTCATCTTTAACTAGAACATTGTAATTTTAAACCAAAAAGATTGATTTTTAACAAAACGGATGACTCTTTACCTGGAATAGTTAAATTATTAAACTAAAAGGTTAATTTCAACAGAAAACGCCAATTTTTATCTATAGAAGTAAATTCCAAAATTTGAATATTGAAATTTTCAATTTAAAAAATTAATATTCAAGAGTTGAATTTTAAACCAAAAAAGACGAATTTTCAACTAAAAAACTAAATTCCAAAAATTGAATAGAAAAATTGCCAATTTAAAAATTAATATTCAACCAAAGAGATAAATTTTCATACAAAATGATCAATCCTTAACTGGAATAGCTGAATTTTAAACCAAAAAGATTAATTTTCTACTAAAATTAAGAATCTGAATAATTGAATTTTCAATAAAAAAAAGACGAATTTTTAACTAAAAAAAATAACTAATTTTTCAACCAAAAATTGAACAGTAACATTTTGAGTTGAAAAAATAATAATTTCCAATCAAAATAAAAACGAATTTTAAACTAAATATTTCAATTATCAGTAAAAAAAATTAATTTTCAGTGAGAGAAAAAAACGAATTTCCGACAAAACAGCTGATTTTTCAAGCAAAGTGACAAATTCTCAATTTTCAAGCAAAGTGACAAATTCTCAATAAAAATAATGTATCTTCGATGCATTCTCAACAAAGAAGATTAATTTTCTAACAAAAAGAACGAACTTTTAACAAAAACGATAAATTTTAAACCAAAGATAGAATATTTACATTTTAAGTTTAAAAACCTAACTTCGAAACAACAAAAACATTAATTGTCAATAACAGAAAAACCTACGTCAAAAGAATAGTTACATTTTTAAAAAGAGGCATGAATTTTTCAATAAAACAATCAATCTTTAACTGGAATAGTTAAAATTTCCACGCAAAAATAATTTTCTATAGAAACAATGTACCTTTAACTAGAATAATTGAATTTTCAACTAAGAAGATTAATTTTAAACCAAGAAAATTAGTTTCTAACAAAAAATACGAATTTTCCACTGAAAACGATTAATTTTAAACAAAAAATAGAATAGTCACATTTTAAGTTAAAAAAATTTTTTTTTTAAATTAATTTTCAACCAACAAAACTAATTTTCAAAAATATAGTTACATTTTTAAATAAAGTAGTGAATTTTTGTATTAAACGATAAATCTTGAACTGGAAGGGTTGAAATTTCAAAGCAAAAAGATTAATTGTAACCGAAATAAGGATTCTTTACCTAGAATAGTTGAATTTTTCAACTAAAAGATTAATTTCAACAAAAATGACGAATTTTCTACTATAAAAGTAATTTCAAAAAATTGAACAGCAAAAATTTCAATCTAAAAAGTTAATATTCAACCAAATACATGAAATTTCAACTAAAATTATAAATCCTGAACTAGAATAGTTGAATTTTAAACCCAAAAGATTAATTTTCTACTAAAATGATGAATCTTCAATTGAAATAATTCAATATTTTAAACCCTAAAGATTAATTTCTAACCAAACTCTGATGATTCATTTTCTGGAATAGTCGAATTTTCAACTAAGAAGAATAATTTCTTCAAAAAAAAAAAAACGAGTTTTCAACTAAAAAAATATATTTTTTTAACCAAAAAATAAATAATTAAATTTTTATTTGGAAAAATTAATCTTCAATAAGATACATGAATGAAATTTCATTTTTCTGAGTTCAAAATTCAACTTCTTGGTCGAAAGTTAAACTATTTTCTTAAAAGGATTTCAGAAGTTTGAAGAGATTTTTGACAATTTAAAAATATTTTACGGAATTTCCACAGATTTTAAAAAGTTTTTTACGAGATTTTGAAAATTTTAAACATTTTCATGCAATACAGAAATATTGTCACGAAATTTGAATGATAGCAGGAGATTTTAATGAGACTTCGAAAATTTGAAGAGATTTAAATAGATTTTTAAAAATTTGTAAAGATTTAAAAATTTTTTAACGGATTTTAATTAATATATTGTGAGAGATTTCAAGAGATTCGGAAAGATCCACGCAGATTTGGAAAATTTAAAAGAATTTAAAATTAATTTAAAACATTTGTATTGAAATTTTTTGAGATTTTAAGGAATTAAAAATATATATTAAGGGATTATCAAGATTCCATTAAGCCTGAAAATAATTTAAACACAGACAATTGCGAGATTGTTCGCACAGTAGATACCCTGTTAATAAAAAAGATCGAATTAAGATAAACTTACGTCATCAGTTTCCAAATCTTTTCCAATTGTCTCCAATAGTTTGCATAAGCATTCTAAATTCTCCTCATCTCTGTGTTGCAAAAGGTGATTTATATAGAAATGCATAAGCTCTCTGGGTAATAGTCCTTGCTTGAAAAGTTCTCCTATCAACCTGGGAAAAAATACCAAAACATCATAAAAAATTAAACATAAAAGCAGGGTGTCTACAGAAAAAAATTCACCGACAATTCCTTGTTTTTTCCAGAGTCCTCAAGTTTTTTTTCAGGTATTATTTTTCATATTAAAGCGCTATGCAAATATTTCGCATTTTTTAAAACGAGAAATTATATTGCAAAATATTTTTAAATAAATTAGTACAGGGTGGCCGTTTTTGTCAAAGAAAAAAGTTCCCGGTTTTTTCCCGGTTCGCAAACATTTTTCACGGTCAATGAAATTTAAAAAAATAAAACACTAAATCTAATTGTTCTATTCGAAGTAATACGAACTGAACTGCAATTGAAAGCACTTAAAGTGGAGCTGTTAAATTTTGAACTTTTAGAATTGAAATTTAAAAGTTTTTAATTTAAAAATTTTGTATTTAAGTGCCCAATAATTTGCACGTATAATATGTAAGCTTGTAACACTTTTCAACTGCACAATTTTGATTAAATTTAGTCAAACTGAATTTCAAAATATTGAAAATTATACCATTTTAAGCAATTTTAAATTCTAATTCCAGCTCATAATTGGTTAAAAATGGAAAATTTCTTATTTAAATGCAAAATTTTAATTCTTTTCAAAATACTCCCTCTATTGAAATCCGGAATTTTAATTCTTTTCGAAAATTGTCCATTTTAACTAATTTGAAGAATTAGAACCTTTTGGAAAAATGTCCTGTTCCAATTCATAATTTAATTTTTATCGAAAATACCTCGTTTTAACACTGAACAATAATTTTGCTGGATAAATTCAATTTTCCATTGAGAATTGTTATTCTCCTAGATAAATTCCAGTTCCAACTCAGAATTGGTTAAAAATTGAAAATTCCTTGTTCAAATTCGGAATTTAATACTTTTCAAAAATTTTCCGTTTCCGAAAAGAATTTTAATTTTTGTAAAATTCCCTGATCCGATTCATAATTTTCAATTTTCTCGAAAATGTCCCATTTCAACTTATAATTATAACTCATTCTAATAAAAAAATTCCATATTCCAGCTCGGAATTCATTTAAATTTTAACATTTCATGTTCCAAGAAGAATATAAATTATTTTGGATAAATATCAGTTTCAATTCAGAATTGGTTAAAATTTGAACATTTTTCTGCTTCAACTGAGAATTATAAATCTTTGGAAAAATTTTCTGTTCCACTTCAAAATTTTGTTCCTTTTCGAAAATTTTCAGTGCTAACTCGGAATTTGTTAAAATTTATTTAAAATATATTTTAAATAGTTTAAAAATCATCAAAATACTTCGAAATTCTATTTTTAGATCTTTTGAAACATCTACATGTTGTTTCGAATTTTTGTAAATTAAAAAATATTATTAAAAGTTTTTCATAGCTTCTAAATATCTTTTAAAATTATTCGAATTTCAAATAATTAAAAAAAATCATTTTCAATTTTCCTAGAAATCTGAAAAAATCTATATTTGGTTTCAAATTAGGCCGTGGAATATTTGCACCGAAATTTTGTTAATAAAAGCCGGGCTTTATCGGTACACGTAAACACTTCGTTTAAATGATTTGAAATCATTTCAAATTTTTAATTACTTTTCAATTTTTTCCAAACTTAAAAATATTTCATCAACTTACTCGATTTTTTCCAAGAATAATAGGTGTTTAATTGTTATTTATACATCAAAATTTAAGAATTTGACTTATAAATTAAATTTTTTTAAATAGAACAATCAAAATGGTAATTTTCAAAGTTTAGTTTTTTTGTTCCGTTTTGAGTATTTTAATTGTAATTGCTGATTTTAAATGCACAGCCAGATATTTTTAAATATTAAGTAACTGTTCTTTTTTTGATTGAAAATGTTAAAATTACGTGGTTTAAAAATGGAATGTTTTAGAATGAAATTTAATAAAAGCCTTTAATCATAAATATACTATTTAAAGTTATTTTTAAATTAAAAATAGTTTATAAAGTTTCAATAGGACGATTACATTTTCTTAAGATTTTTCAATTGGAAAAAGTTTAGTTTTTAACATTAAAATCTGGAAGTTCTAAAATTGTCAACTGATGCCTAATCGTTTTTTACAATCAATTATTAATTTTTTTAAATTTTAGATCACAATTTAACTAATTTTTTAAATAACGATTGAAATCAAAGTTGGAAGGATTTTTTTTCTAAAAATTTGTTAAATAATTTCTTGAACTTTTTCTAAAGCTAATGAATTTGAATGTTTTAATTCGAACAAACATTTTGGTTTTATTTTCTTCTACCAATTCAGTGCACATTTAGGTAAAATTACTGTACTTTTCAAAAAAGATAAACTTTTAATAAAATAGTTGCATTCATCATGAATTTTTAACCAAGAAGATAAATTTTTGCCAAAAAAAACAAAGTTTAAAATAAAAAATAACAATTATCAACAATCAATTGGAATGGTTACATTTTCAGTTAAAAAATAATAATTTTCAATTTTTAAAACTAATTTATAAGAAAAAAACTAAATTTTTAAACAAAGTGATGCATTTTTTTTACTAAAATGATGAATTTCATATAGTTCAATAAAAAAAAGAATTTACAAACAGAATAGTTAAATTTTTAAACATAGTGATAAAATCACAACTGAAATGAGAAAATTTCAACTGAAAAACTCGAATTTTTAACCAAAAAGATGAATTTTCTACCACAATTAATGATTTTTAACTAGATTTGAACAAAAAGAATGGGGTTTCGTCCAAAACAATATTCAATAAAACAATATATTTGACTGAAATAGTTGAATTTTTAAATAAAGTGTTGAATTTTTATCTGAAATATGCAATCTTCAACTAGAATAGTTCAATTTTAAAGCTAAAAGATAATTGAATTTTCAGCCAAAAAAATCAATTTTAAACCAAGAATAATAATTTCTAACAACAAAACACGCATTTTTAACTAAAGCGGGTAATTTCTCAAATGAAAATAAATTGGTTAAATTTTTGGTTAAAAAGTGAATGTTCAGTTAAAGAAATTAAATTCAAGATTTGATTTTCAGTTAAAAAAAATATAATCTTTAACAACAAAATTATTTTGAAAAAAATAGTTACATTTTCGAAAAAAGTTATGAATTTTCAACTGAAATGATCAATCTTCAACTGTAATAGTTGAATTTTAAAGCAGAAAGATAGATTTTCTACTAAAATGATAAATTTTTAACAATATTAATTCAATTTTTAACCCAAAAAATCAAATTTCCACCAAGAAGATTAATTTTTAACGGAAAAAACGCATTTTCAACTGATTGAACTAAAAAAAAAAAAACCGGTCATTTTTCAACCGAAAATTAAATAGTTAAATTTTGAGTGAAAAAGCAGTCAGAGATTAAATTCAATCGAAAACAATGGTATATTCAATTGCAAGAGTTAAATTTTAAGTTAAAAAAACTCATTTTTAACAACAAAATTATTTTGAAATAAAAATAGTTACATTTTCGAAAAAAGTGATGAATTTTCAACTGAAATGATCAATCTTCAACTGAAATAGTTGAATTTTAAAGCAGAAAGATAAATTTTCCACTAAAATGATGAATTTTTAACATTAATCATTCAATTTTTAGCCAAAAAGATCAATTTTTCACCAAGAAGATTAATTTTTAAGGAAAAAACGCATTTTCAACTAATTGAACTAAAAAACTAAAAAAAAAAACTGGTAATTTTTCAACCGAAAATTAAATAGTTAAATTTTTAGTGAAAAAATTAATGTTCAGTCAAAGAGATGAAATTTAAACTAAAACGATGTAATATTATTCAATTGGAAGAATTAAATTTTCAATTAAAAAATCATTCTCAAGCCAACTCATGAATTTTAAATAAAAATTAGGAATCTTTAACCGCAATATTTCATTTTTCAACCAAGAAGATACGAATTTTCAACAAAATAAATTAATTTTAAATTAAAATAATTGAATTTTAACGCAAAAAGATAAATTTTCAACTAAATGATTATTCTTTAATGAGAATAATTGAATTTTCAATCAAAAAGACGAGGTTTCAACCAAGAACCTTCATTTATAACAAAAACATAAACGGAATCAAAAATGCAAATAAGCTGTTTAATTTTCAACCAAGAAGATTAATTTTCTACGAAAAAGAACAAATTTTCAACAAAATACATAAATTTGCAGCCAGATACTTGAATTTTCAACTAAGAAGTATCAATTTTCAACTATAATAAAATAAAATAAAAAGAATAGTTAAAATTTCAGTTTAAAAAAAAAATTAATTAAAAACAATTCCAGGATTTCCAGGTAGGATCTGGATTGTTAAACACCCTGTGCAAAAATGTAATGACTCATAAAAATACGAACCTAATGGTATTAACAGACTTCAGTCGTATCCTTCTTTCTTCTTCTTCATAACGTGCTTGTAGCTCGTTTTTCTCTTCAGCATCGGCGCACTTCTGAAGTTCCCTAGCTTTCATGGTTTCCCTGAACTTCTCGTTTATATGATTTTTCTCAAATTCCGATTGGCACCGAGTAATAAGACAATTTTTAAAGTCTTCTGCAATGCTTTCTTGTTTCAGAACAAGTTCTTTACACATGAGAGCATATGCTACACAGAAATTCGGCTCGTCAATGGCCTGTAAATAATGTAGAGAAATTATATATTTCTGTACTACGAAAGATTACTTTCACTTTTCTATCATAAAATGAATTTTTATAAAATAGTTAATTTTTCAACCTACAAAAACGAATTTTCAAAAAATAAAATAAAATAAAATAAGAAGATTAAAATTCAACCAAACAGTTGCATTTACAACCAAATAATTTAAATTTATAATAAAAAATACGATTTTTTTACAAGACACTTGAATTATCGACTTGTTAAGATAAATTTGTCAACCAAATAGTTGAATTTAAAAAAAAACTTTGACTTTTAGCCAAACGAATTGCATTTACAACCGAATAGTTCAATTTTAAATTATAAAACGAATTCTGAACCAAATAGTTTAATTTTCAACCAAATATTTAAATTTTCAACAAAAAGGATGAATTTTAAAAAGAAGATTTAAGTTTTTAACCAAATGGTTGAATTTCCAAACAAAGAAGATTAAAATTCAACTAAACAGTTGCATTTACAACCAAATAGTTTATAATTTCAAATTACAAAACGAATTTTCAACGACAGTTAATTTTTTAACAAAATGATTAAATTCTCAACAAACAAAAACGAATTTTCAACCAAATAGTTTTATATTTTCAACTTGTTAAGATAAATTTGTCAACCAAATAGTTGAATTAAAAAAAAAACTTTGATTTTTAGCCAAACGAATTGAATTTACAACCGAATAGTTTAATTTTAAATTATAAAACAAATTTTCAACCAAATATTTGAATTTTGAACAAAAAGGATGAATTTTAAAAAGAAGATTTAAGTTTTTAACCAAATGGTTGAATTTCCAAACAAAGAAGATTAAAATTCAACCAAACAGTTGCATTTAAAACCAAATAGTTTATAATTTCTAATTACAAAACGAATTTTCAACGACAGTTAATTTTTTAAAAAAATGATTAAATTCTCAACAAACAAAAACGAATTTTCAACCAAATAGTCGAATTAAAAAAAATTTTAATCTAACAAAACAGTTGAATTTGCGACCAAATAG
>NC_046659.1:153861778-153863683 GCF_010883055.1 Belonocnema kinseyi
TATATTTTCAACTTGTTAAGATAAATTTGTCAACCAAATAGTTGAATTAAAAAAAAAACTTTGATTTTTAGCCAAACGAATTGAATTTACAACCGAATAGTTCAATTTTAAATAAATAAATAATAAATTTTATAAAACGAATTCTCAACCAAATATTTTAATTTTCAACCAAATATTTAAATTTTCAACAAAAAGGATGAATTTTAAAAAGAAGATTTAATTTTTTAACCAAATGGTTGAATTTCCAAACAAAGAAAATTAAAATTCAACCAAACAGTTGCATTTTCATAGAAACAATGTTAATTATCAACCAAATAGTCGAAAAAACACTGGTTTTTAACCAAACAGTTACACTTACAAAGAAATAGTTGAATTTTAAATTTAAGAAACGAATTTTCAACAAACAGTTGAATTTTTAATTTTAAAAAGGAATTTTCAAAAAAAAAGTTCATTTTTTAACAAAATACTTGAATTTTTTAAATAGAAAAACAAATTTTTAACAAAATAGTCGAATTTAAAAAAAAAATGTTAAAATTTAAACATACAGTTACATATTTTCATCCATATAGTATAATTTTCTGGTCAAACAGACGAATTTGTTAGAAGACATTTGAATTATGGACCAATAAAGATAAATTATTAAACAATACTTGAATTAAAAAGACAATGATTGTAAGCCAAACAAATTGAATTTTTAATCAAACAGTTGCATTTAGAACCAAATAGTTCAATTTTCAATCAAATAGTTGAATTTTTAACCCAATATTTGAATTTTTAAACCAAAAAGACGAATTTTCAACAAAATAGTTAAATTTTCAAACAAAAAAAATTTAAATTCAACCACAAGGAGTTGCATTTTCATCCATATAGTATAATTTTCTGGTTAAAAAGACGAATTTTTTAGAAGACAGTTGAATTATCGATCTGAAAAGGTAAATTTTCAACAAATAAGACAATGATCCATCATTAAAGATGAATTATCAACCAAATAGTTGCACTTGCAACCAAATTGTTTATTTTCTATTTGAAAAAAAAACGAATCTTCAACGAAGTACTTAAATTTTCAACCAAATATAGTTCAATTTTTAACAAAGAGGATGATTTTGTAACAAAAGATTTAGTTACCTGAATGGTCGAATTTTCAAGAAAATGAGAAAATTAAAATTAAACCAAAAAGTTGCGTTTTCAATCAAATAGTTTAATTTTCAAATCAAAAAGAAGTTTTTTAGAATACAGATGTATCATCGAACAAAAAAGTTACATTTTTAACAAATAAGATAATCACCATCAAATAAAGATTAATTTTCAACAAATTTAATTTTTAAAAAACACTGATTTTCAACCAAAGAGTTGCATTTACATCCAAATTGTTGAATTTTCTATTTAACCCTTAAACGGCCAAAACGCGACTAAACTTTGAGAATCCATGGTTCAAAGATCGATTTTTCGTTTTAGTATTTTCAAAATGGCGTCTTAATGGCAAAATTTTTGTGAAAACATTCATGAATTTTTGTACAATAAACGATGCGCTTTTCGGAAAAATCATCAAGAATAAAAAGTTTTTGTAATCAGCCAAGGAATATTTTATTTTATTCTTGACAAATTTTCCGAAAAGCGCATAGTTTTTCAATAAAAAATTTTCATAGTTCTAAGCATCGTGTAAGAGTAAAATGATTCACGAATATCTATCGTCCGTCTGCCGCAAACAAAGTTTACGTTGCCCAACTATCATCAACGTGGAGGTCGATGAATATCCATAGTTTTTTTTTTAAGGGATTTTATATATTTTTTTACATTTTTTAATTTTTTTTTATAGAGAATTTTTTTCATTTCAGATTTCAATCCGTTGAAATCATTTTGATCCTGCTGTTTCAGAATGTAATTTTGAGAAACAATGTAAGCAGC
>NC_046659.1:153863783-153921184 GCF_010883055.1 Belonocnema kinseyi
TTTGAGTTCGATATTTCATTTACCAAAAAAGTTCTATGGTTCACAAAAAAATTTTGTTCAATGGAAAAAAGAGGTTGGTAATGTAGGAATCCCACTGTGTCGGATGCCCTTAAGCAATAAAAATATATGTCTCAATTTTTTCTAGTGTCGAATAGTCTTAGTTATTGGCCGTTGAAAAGCAGTGTACCGGTAGTGGCGTTTTGGCCGTTTAAGGGTTAAGGTACAAATTTTCAACAAAACTGTTGAATTGTTAACCAAATAGTTAAATTTTAAAACCAAAAAGACGAATTTTTAACAAAATAGTACAATTTTTAAATAATGAATGAAATGTTCAATCAAGAAAAATAAATTTTTAACCAAAATACATGACTTTTCTACCAAGAAAGTTTAATTTCGTATCCAAATAGACGAAATTTCTACAAAAATAGTTGGATTTTCTTATTGAATTCTATTAATTGAATTCATATTCAAGCGAGAAAACCAAAACAGAAAATAATTCTTTAAAAAAGGGAAGAAGATGGGAAAGAGTGACGTTTGTAGCTAAAATTTAATATATTAAATTTCCTGTCTCGGTAAATATTTTTACATGTTTTTTTATCATTAAGAACAGTTGTTTTTAATCAAAAATTGAACAATATTCTCATTTTCCCACTTAAATTATAAATTAATTAATAAAACTCTATAAGAAAATCTAACTATTTGTGGTTAGAAATTTAACAATTTTTATGAAAAAAGTCATATTTCTTGGTTGAAAATCAAACTTTTTCGATGAAAATTCATTTCTTTTGCTAGAAAATTAAACAATTTCATTGATTTTTTTTCTTTCTAGATTAACCAATATTGTTGTTGTTAAAGGTATAAATATTTTGTTGTACATTCATCTTTTTGGTTTGAAAGTTCATCTCTTCATGTAAAAATTTCACCTTTTTGGTTAAAAATACAACTGCCTGGTTAAAAATTAATCCTTTCCCAATCAAAATTGATTTTTTTCTTGAAAAATCGCATGCGCGGGCTGAAAATTTAACTTTTTTTGTGTGTAGAAAAGTCGTAATTTCAGCTTAAAAAGTCAACAGTTGGGTAGAGAATTTACTTATTTAGTTAAAAAAGTGTGTATTCTGTCGCCCTTTCTGGCAGAAATTAAGTTTCTTAAATTAAAAATCCTGCCCTTTTTTGAAACTTCATTCTTGTTCGTTAAGTCGAAGTATTTTTTTAAATATTCAATTAAAATATTCTTTTATTGAAATATCAATTATTCCATTTTTCGTCGAAATTCATATTTTTAGGTTGAAAATTCAACTTCTTGTTTTAAATTTTCTCTAATATAATTAACTATAATTGAAAATTCCTTGTTTTTTTTTGTGAAAAAGTAATTTGAAAAATAAAAATTGGACTATTTTGTCTAAAATTAAACTGTTTTGTAAATTTTTTTTTATTGAAATTTACTTCTTAATGAAAATTTAATAGTCCTTTTTTGTAAAAATTGATCTTTTTTTATTTGGCAATATTTAGATACAAAAAATATAATGAAAAATAATCAAATAAAATTTGGTACAACATCACATAAATTGTTCAAAGTAAAAATTTATGTATTTTGTAGAAAATTCGTTTTGTTTGGTAGAAAAACGTTTTTTTTTGGGGTTAAAAATCAAGTTTTTTTCTTGAAAATTCAACTTCTTGGTTGAAAGTTTGTGGGGGGGGGGGGGGGGGGGGGGGGGGGGGGGGGGGGTGAAGATTCGTTTTTTTCCATTAAGAAGTAATTTATTCAAATCAAAATTGAACTATTTTGTTGAAAACTCCTCTTCTTGGTTGTAAATTAACTTTTTTGTTGAAAATGCATACTCTCGGGTTGAAGATTCAACTGTTTCACAAAAAATTCGTCAGTTCGGCTAAGAAATTATACAATTTTATATAAAATTCAACTACTCGGTACAAAATTAAACTATTTTATAAAAAATTAGCTTTTTTAAATTGAAAATTAATTATGCTTAATAAAAATATTACTACTCAACTTTTAGTTAAAAATTGATCTCTTTTTAATTAAAACATTCGAAACGAAAAATATAAAGAACAAAATTATTCAAATAAAATTTGAATTAACATCACATCCATAGTTCAAAGTATTTAGACAAAAATGTATCTAATTTGTTAAAAATTCGTGTTTTTTGCTAGAAAATTAATCTTCTGAGTTGAAGATTCAACCATTTGGTTAAAACTTGATGTATTTTCTAGAAAATTTGCCTTTTTTATAGAAAATTAATCTTCTTGATAGAAAATTCAATTTTTTTTTAAATTGGAATTTTTGTTTTAAAATTAGAGTATTTAGTGTAATTTTTTCTGAAATAGTATAAAAAAAATAGTATCATTGTTAAAAAAAAATGTAAAATATTGTTAATAGTGTGAAATTTTACAAAACTGAGATGAGAATATAATTATTGACTCACCTTTTCAAAAACAAGGTTGATAACTCCGTCCATCTTCTTCTTGGTATCGATTTTTAGCAAATGAATTCGACTAACCAATCTTTCAAATTTCTCAAGAGTAAGCTTATTGAGTAACCAACTCACATGTTTGTTAAGAGTTTGAGTTACAGCATCATCCTCGGGGATATCAGAGACTGCAAGCCTACTTGGTTTCCAAGGATTGTCCGATTCTCTAAGTTTCACTTCCTCCACTCGTCTGATTGTAATAATTTTTGGCCTCATTTGGCTTGGCGACTAAAAGTGTAAAAAATGCTATAAATAAATCTGAAATAAAAACTGATAATATAATTATATCTAACAGAAACTTCAGATTATAAATTTTCTTTACAGACTTAAAAGTCCATTACAAATTAAAAAAGAAAAAAAGTGTGAAAATAGTCTCATAAATTTGTTAAAGTATTAAAAATGAATTTCAGTCTTTATTTAAATATTTAGAGACTTTTAATAGAATCCAATAAAAAAATCCAACTACTTTGGGTTGAAAGTTCAATATTTTCGATCGAAAAGTCTACTACTAAATTTTTCGTCAGGAATTCTTTTTTTTTAATTAAAAAATTGTTTGCTTCAAAATAAAATTATTTGTAGAAAATTCAACTGTTTTATTCGAAATGCGCGTTTTTAGCTACAAAATGAAATAATTTGATTTTAATTTTGATTCTTCTTTGTCTAAGAATTTTTTTTAATTCAGCTTTCTTGGGTAAATCCAACTGCTTTGTACTTTTAATTAAATTTTTTTTTGTTGAAATATCCATTATTTTCTTCTTCTTTGAAAATTTTCTTCTTCGTTACAAATTATTTTTTTTACTGAAAAAAATAATTATTTTGTTGAAAAATTAATTGATTGGTTGTTAATTTTTGTTTTGTTATAAAATTCAACTACTTCGTACAAAATTAAAGACTTTTTCAGATCAAAGATCCAACTATTTTGTTAAAAAATTTCAGAAACGAAAAAATCACATCCATTGTTCAACATATTTAGTTAAAAATGTATGTAATTTGTTCCAAATTTGTGTTTTCCGGTAGAAAATTTAAATGTTTGGTAGAATATATATGTATATGTTTCACAATTTGTCTTTTATGGTAGAAAATCAATTTCTTTGGTTGAAAATGCAACTTTATTGTTCAAAATTGATAATTTGGGTTATGTTTAACTACTTTTTATTTAACATTCAATATTTTTTTGATGAAATATCAACTATTACTTTTCATTAAAAATTAATTTGGTCTTTTAACCGAAAATTTAACTACAATTTTGGGTTTAAAATTTATTTTTTATAGTTGAAAATGCAACTATTTGGTTGCAAATTTATCTATTTTTTTAAATCGTCTTTTTTATACCAAATTAATCCTTATATAGTTTAAAATTTTACTATTAAGTGGAAAATATACGTATTTTGTTGAAATGCAATAATATGATTGAAAATTATTGAGTTTTAGTTGAAGATTCAAAGATTTTTCTCAAAATTCGTCTCTTTTTGTTATATTCAACTTTTGTAAATTAAAATTATAATCTTTGTTTAGTTTAAATATTGACTATTACATTTTTGGCAAGAAAGAGTATTTTCCGGTTAAAAATTCAACGAAAAAAGTGTCAAATAGTGACAATAGTGTAGTGAGTCTGAGGCCTGTCAGTTACTAGACAGGTAGGATTTCGACATTCTTTTAAGCTTTCAATTTTCCCAAATGTTGAAAATTGATGCATATTTTTGCAACGTTTTTAGAAAATTTAAACTTTAAAGATTTATTGTTATTTAAATTCTTGAATTTTTGACGTAAAAAATTTGCAATTCTAAAACAGTTTAATTTTTTAAGCTTTAAATCTAATACTTTTTAGCATCAAAAGCTTAAATTTGAAAATGTTCTATTTGAAATTTCTGAATTCTTCGATATTTTCAACTTTAAACTTCAAAACGTTGGTATTTTAAATACAAATACTAAGAACGCAAAATTTTAAGCAGAAAGCAGCGATAGTTGAAAATTTAATAATTTCAGATATTAATATTTTGAATTATTTGGTTTCAATATTAAATGTACAAAATTGTCTTTTTTTTAATTTTTCAAAATCGTAGAATAACAAATTGAAAGCCTTGTTAGTATCTTGAAAATTCGAAGATTTAATAATTATACACTAAAAAAACTATTTTTTAAAACAAAATAAAATAACGATTTAAAAAGCTTAACTGATGTAATTTCAAAATTTTGTTTTCAATTTACATGTTTTGAATTTCTTATTTTTAACGTTCCAAAGTAATTTTTTTTCATTTTTAATGATTCCAATTTAAACTTACTTTATTTGAAAATTTTTTTAGAAGAAGTGAATTTTTTAAAGATTTAGAATTAAAAATTATTCATTTTGAATTGGGAAAATAAAGATAAATTTATTTTTTGACCTAATAAAAATCTGCTCATCCATTTTAATGTTAAATTATAGTTTTTTGCGAAAACTTTGTTGGAATTTTAGAAGCTTTGACTTTGTAACATTTAATTTAAAATTTTAAATTGTTTTTATATTTTGAAAGCTTCTCATTTACAACTTTTGTTTAATAATGTATTTTTAAATTGTTGATATTTTTAATGTTAGGAAATAGAAATCTAAGTGTATTTACTGCTGATTAATATTAAATGAAGGATCAATTTAGTAAAATACAATGTGTACAGTATTTAGTTAATTTATTTATATAAGATTAGTATTTTAGAAATGGGCGAAATCGGGACCTTTGGGCTTTAATTTTTTCCAAAGAAAAACATAAAAAATTATAGGTTAATTATTCAAAATAATAATAATAATAATAACAAATTTATTATTTATTTTTATTAGGTTTAAATATCCGGAAATACAGAGTATACATACTCTTACCTAAAATATTTATTTCTAAGCTCTTTTTAGAAACTCATAATCATTTTACAAAAATTCGATTTGAACAAAATAAAATAAAAAATGCGAGTTTTAATTTATAATGAGGTTTCAAAAGAAAATATTCCATGGAAAATGGTAGATCTTGATCAATTTAAACATTTTCTGTGGCATATTTTTCAATTTAGATAGGGAAATAATCTTTCTATTAAAAATGGTATTTTATCGAAATTTACAATTAATCTTTGGTTTTCTTTAACTCAGATAAACTTGACTTGAATCTAGATAAATGTTTGCTTAATTTAATCAATCTTTACATTCATTTTTTTCTGTGTAAAAATCTGTAGGAAATTTAATTTATAAAAAATGACTGGATCTGAAAAATTAGTAAAAAATAACAGAAGCTACAAATTTTAAAACACAAAACCAAGAATTATGAGAAAAAAAGCTGGTAATTACTCTGCTCGTTGGTTGTTGGACCTTTGTACTATCGAGGACAACATCCAAGTCTGGAAGATTAACAGGTTTAACTTTACTGTTGGGATCCTTCTGTAGTTTCATCAAGAAATCTCTGCTATAGACTCTCTGTCAATCAAACGTGAAAAAAACCCCATAATATGCAAATTCCAAACCCTCAGACAAGAAAATAAAATTAATTATAATTAAAATATAAGAATGGAGGAAAACTTTTAAAAAAAGTTATATTAATTATTAGACCACATAACTTCAAATTTCAATTTAGCTAGAAAATTTGAACAATTTTAAATTAAAAATATACTCACATTTTTGGGAGATCCCTCAATTCCACCTGAAAATAAAAACTTGCTATAATAATATTGCAAAAAAAGCTGTTAAATATTTTTTTCAACTGATTAAAAAAAATCACGTTTGATCGAAAACACCACTTTTTGTGAATTTTTTTATACTACTCACAATATACAAAAAAAATCAAATAACTATTTTTTAAGTTTATTTGTTTTTAAGGTTAGATAAATATAATTTTCCTAATATTGAGAAAATTCAAAAATATTTTTTTTTCAATTTTAGGTATTTATAGTCAAAATTTTAACAAAAGAGTTGATTTTGAACCAAATAGTTGAATTTTCAAACAAAGAAGATGAATTCTTAACGAAAAATGTAATTCTTTATTGATATTTCAACAAAAAAAGATTTTAATTTAAAATAAAGAGCAGTTGAACTCATCCAAGAGACGAATTTTCTACAAAATACTTGAATTTTCACCAAAAAACGATTGATTGTTATCAGTTGTATTTTTTCCATTAAAATTATGAAAATTTAACTTAAGAAATTAATTCTGACAACTCGAGAAATCTTCAACCAAAAATATTCATTTTTTCAAAAGAGCCGAATTGTTTAAAAACAAAGTTAACTTTTTTCGATCAAAGAAACAAATTTTGTTAACAATGTAGTTCAACTTTTAGCCATGTCGTCGAATTTTGAACAAAAAAAAGGTGAATTTGCAATTAAAAATTATTAAATTATATTTCTGTTACAAAAAGCCGAATTTTCAACAAAACACATAAATTTGAAACAACAAAAAAATAAATTTTTAACTGAAGGTGAGAGTGCTACACTAAAATGATGAATCTTCAAACAAAAAAATTAACTTTTATCAAAGTAGTTCAATTGTTAAATTATTCATTAAATTTTCAACCAAACCAGATTAATTTTTCATCCAAAAAGACGAATTTACAATAAATTAGTTGAATCTTCAACCCAAAAAGATACTTCAGTCAAAAATGAAAAAAAAATTCTCCCAAATTATAATTTGACAACAAAAATAATTGGCAATTAAAATAAAAAAATTCTAATAATCAGTTCTTTTTTAAGTTTATTTATTTGGGTTTAAAGTTATATAAATATAGTTTTCTAAAATCATTTTAAAATTCAAAAAGACTTGAAGATTGCAGATACATTGAAAAAGTACAATTTTTTATATTTACAGAATTTTACAAAATTTTAGGAAAAATTCGAGTCAGTTTAAATCCCAGGAATTTTAAGAAAATTTTGTTTAGTATGGTAAAACCTTTTAAAAATCTTAATAAGATTCAAAATTTTATTTTGAAATCTTCAAAAATTTATATTTTGTTTTTAATTTTTTATTAAATCTTCTCACGTTTTAAATTAATTTTGAAACTTTTCGAAACTTCTAAATATCTCTTAAAACTGATTTTTTTTCGAAATTTGTAGAAACTGTTTGAAATGTTCTCTTAAAATTAATTTTTCAAAATAAAAAAATTTGTTGAAATTTTCCCGAACCTGGATTAGCAAGGTAATTTATAATTGATTTTAAAGCCTAATAAATAAAGCATAATAATTCATTTTTTGAATTTGTTTGTATAAAGTCCCTAAATTTAAATTATTATTTAAAAAAATTTTATTTTATTTTCTCATACTTAAAATTTATTGTATATTTAAGTAAAATGAATCTAGGTACCAAATAGTTGCATTTCAACCAGAAAAATCATTTTTCAATAAAATAGTTAAATTATTTCAATGAAAAAAATAAGTTTTCAACCAAAAATGGAATAGGTAATTTTTCAGTTAAAACAATCAATTTTCCGCACAAACAATTCAGCGGAAGTGAAGAATTTTCACTTAAATTGATTAATCTTCAACTGCAATAGATTAATTTTAAATAAAAAAAGATTGATTTTAACGAAAAGAGTTTAAATTTTAACACACATTGTTTTGTTTCCAAACAAAAGTGAACAAAGTAAAATGGTGAATCTTTAACTGGAATAGTTGAATCTTAAACAAAAAAGATTATTTTCTACCAAAAAGATGAATTTCTACCAAAACACATGGATTTTCGACTAAAAAAAAAATCATCAACCAAAAATTGAATACTAAAATTTTCATGTGAAAAAAATTAATGCTCAACCAAAGAGATGAACTTTCAGCAAAAATGATGGTATATTAGTTTAATTGCCTATATTCTCTGTAATATAAAAATAATTTTCAAACAAAACAAAACAAAATAGTTATATTTCCAAAGAAAGTGATGAATTTTCTAATAAAAATGATGAATCTTCAACTGGAATAGTTTAGCTTTAAACAAAAAAGATTAATTTCTAACAAAATACATGAGTTTTTAACTAAAAAATACAACTTTTAAATAGTAAAATTTAATATTAAAAAAAAAAAAATGTTTAACCTATGAGATGAATAATCAACAAAATAGTTCAATTTTCAACTAAAATTATGGATCAAATTTTAAACAAAAAATATAATTTTCCATCAAAAAGATTAATTTCTGCCAAAATACATAAATTTTCAACTAAAAAAGCGAAATTTTCAATTAAAAATTGAATTGTAGAATCTTCAGTTAAAAATACCAGTGTTTAACGAAAGAGATGAATTTTCAAATAAAATTACAGGATGGCCGTTTTAATAGAAGAAAAAAATTCCCGGTCATTTTCTGGTTCGAAAACATTTTTCACGGCCAATGAAATTTAAAAAATCAATCTTTATTCTAAACATTTTTCCATTGAAAGTAATAAAAAACAAACAACAAATTAAAGCATTCAAAGTGGAACCCTTGAATTCCAAACTTTTAAAATTTAAGTTTAAAAGTTTTGAATTCAAAAATTGTGTATTCAAATGCTCAATAACTTACACGTGTAAACTGCAAGGTGCTAACACTTTTAAATTGAAAAGTTTAAGTGAAATGCAAATAAACTCAAAATTTTATAACTTTTATAAATTATAGAGTTTAAAGATTAAGTTCCAAAAATATAAATCCACGTTAACATTTTCAATAGTCTAAATTAAAGAATCAAGCAAACATCTTTAAAAAAATGTTAAATTATATTATTTTAAGTAATTTTAAGCTACACATTAAAAATTGAAAAATAATTTTTTCAACGTAACTCTAAAAGTGGTTTTGAATTTTTTGTCAAAACTTTTGAATATATTTCAAAATGAATTGAATTTTTAAATAACAATAGAACACTTATTAGTTGTAAAAATATTAGAGTAATATTAAGAAATATTTAAGTTTTAGAACGTTTCGAATTAAATTTAGAACTTGAAATAATTTGAAATACTTATAGCCGAATTTAAAATAAAACGTAGATTTTTGTAGATTTCAAACAAAAAATTTAGAATTTTGTTAAGAACTGTAAAAGAAAATTTCTATTAATTTTAAAATGTATTTAGAAGTTCTGGAAAAAATATTAACACACTTCGTTTAAATTACTTGAAATAATTTTAAGTTTTTAATTAATTTTTAATCTTTTCAAACCTTCTAGATATCTGCTAAAATTACTCAAATTTTTTCTACAAATAATAAGTGTTCAATTGTTATTTATGCGTCAAAATTTAATAATTTCACTTATAAATTACACACTTTTTAAATAGAACAATTAAAATTGTAACACTAAAATAATAAAAGTTCTTCGAAAATCTAAACAATCAAATCTTTCTATGTAAAACAATTCAGTTTCAAATTGGTTTCTTTTAAATTAAATTCTTTAAATTAAATAATTTAGATTCGCAATATTTTAAATTTAATAAAAACCTTTAATTATGACTATATTATTATGGATTTCTTCTCATGTTGAAAATAGTAAAACGCACGTTTACATTTTTTAATAGCTGAAAAAATTAATGGAAATAATATATTAATAGATTTATTTATTGAATTTAATATTGAAAATTAATATAAAGGAATGCCTGAAACTCTGAATTAAAAATATATTATTGATAAATCATACAAATTTGTATTTAAATTAAAATTATCGGAATAAATAATATACTAATTTTAATTCTTATTAAGGATTTCAAATTGAAACAGTTACAATCTGGAAATTCTCAAATTTTGAACGGATCTAATAATATATTTATTAATTACAGTTGATAAAATAAAACTGTTCTTTATCAAAAATTTTCAACTCCATATACTTTTGATATTGAATTGTTTAAATCTTCAAAACTGCACTTTAATAATTCAAAAAACTGTTAAAATCGAACTTGGGCAGATTTGTCTTCTGAAAATTCGTAAAATTTCGGGTTTCTCGGTTCGGCTGCCGCTCTGTTGTGTATAAAAAATCTTCGATTTTAAAAACTTCGAATTTTTTACTGTTTTTAACCTTTAAAACTGCATTTGAAAATTCTTTAAATTAAAATATATGCTTCAAAATTAAAATCTAGAATGGAACATTTTTAAAGTGAAAGATTTTCGAATTAAGCATTCTAAACTAAATGATATAATAATTGATAAAAATCACAATTTAAGAAATTATTTAAAAACGGTTGAAATCAAAGTTGGACAAAATTTGTATTCTAAAAATGTTGTAAAATTGCGGGTCAAAAAATAAATGTACTGTTATTTCCCGGTTTTCCTCGATCCCATAAATCCTTTTTAAAATCCATTTTTAAATCCCATTTCAGACAATTTTTTTGTTTAAATTGAGCTAACACTTTTTGGGAAACAAGAAAATTGTAAAAAAATACACAAACTTTTTTGCTGATATTTTTCAAAACAGGTAGACATTTTTTTATATACTCACAAGGCTTTATGAAAAATAAAAAGCACAGGTTTCAGCCATTAAAAAGCCTATTTGGTTATTTCATGAATGTTTTATTGCAATTAAACAATGATACATAGTTACGTTGTTACATATCGATATTACATTCTTTGCATGGTAAAAAAATTTTATTTCGATTCCAAAAGAAGAAATTATTTAAAAAAACTATCTGAATAAAAGTACAATATTGCTAAATATTACAAAATATTAAAAAAAATAGAAATTAGAAATAATTTTGCAATATATATAGATATATTATTGACAGATCTTAGGTAAAGAAATTTTGAAAGCTTAAACTTGCCGGATTTGCTGGGGGAATCTTGCTACTAGTCCCATCTCTAGTTTAGAACTAACATGATAAATCTTCAAACAAAAAAATTTACTTTAAAAAAAGTAGTTTACCTTTTAAGCTAGTAGTTAAATATTCAATAAAAACATTCATTTTCAAACCAAAAAGACGAATTTTCAACAAAATATTTGAATATTCAACTAAAAAAGAAAAAGAATTTTTCCCTAATTATAATTTGAGGAAAATAATAATTTTTAAGTACAAAATTAAAATTTCAAATAAATATTCCGCATTTCAGTTTGTTCTTTTTTTCAAGGTCATATAAAAATAATTTTCCTAAGATTATTAAGAAAATTTAAAAAGAATTTTGAAGATTTCAGATATGCCGAAGAAGTATTATGTTTCTATTTTACAAAATTTTACCAAATTTAAAAATATTTTTAACCTCTTCAAAACTTGTTAATTTTCTAAATATATTTTGAACTCGAATTATTCTTGAAATGTTGAAAAACCTTTCAAAACGTAAAATTTTTTTGATATCTGTTTAAATTTTCTTTAAAAATTCATGTTTTAAGACATATAAATCTTAAAATTTTTTTTTCCAGGAATTTTAGGAACATTTTTTTACAATCGTATCACCTTTCAAAATTCTTAAAAATTTTATTTCGAAATCTTTAAGAATCAACGCTTTTTAACTTTTTTGAAATCTTTTCAAGTTTTAATTTAATTTTGAATTTTTTCAACAATTTAAAAATCTCTTAAACTTAATCTTTTCCGACATTTTATGAAATTATTTTAATTGTTTTGAAATCTGTTGTATTTTTCCCCCTAAAACAAATTTTTCAAACTGAGAGAAATCAATTTCAATTTTCACAAAAGTCTTTAGAAATTTTCTTATTCTTTTGTAACCAATTAACATCCTTCGTTTTTTTTTTAATCTTCGAAAATCCACAATTTGTTTCAAATTTTTTAAATTTTTCATAATTAAAAATATTGTAGAATCTTTTAAAAACTTTGAAATATATTCAGAAATAATTCAGTCCTCATAATTTTCTCAAAGTGCTACAAAATTAAAAAAAAATGTTTTTGTCATCTCTTAAAAAAAAGATGTGAAAAAGATGAAAAATCATAACGTGGTGGCAAAATCTTCTCTTTTAGGGCTTTAGAATAATTTTTTTTATGAATATAACATTTCTTAAGATGTATGTGATGGGCCTTACCTGTCTCTTTTTTCCTGGATACCCAGTTATTCGCTCTCAAGTTGACAAGATCTTGGAACAAGAAAAGGACCCTTTTGCTAGACCTGTTTTGATTCAGAATCTTTTGGATCTGCTCAAAGACACCATTCAATTCCTAAATAGATAAACAAGAATAAAAATAAAGATCACGATTAATATCTAAATGAAAAAGTTCCGTTTGAAAAAGAATTTCGGACCCATTAAAAAAAAAAAAAGTAATAAACATTCTTCTCGAATTGCTTACTTCATTGGCTTCCAATTTTTGCCCGGATTCTGTTAACAGTGTGTGCAAACATTCGAAGCTTTCTTCTTCTTTTTGTTCCAATAAGCGTTTTAAGCAGGCAATCATGATCGACGGTGGCAATAATCCATGCTTAAAAAGCTTTCCCATAAACCTGATAATAAATATGAAAATTATTTAAAAGTTAATGAAATATTTTGATTTTCAACAAAATTTTTGAATTTTCAAGCAAATTATCGAATTAAAAAAAAAAGATGAATGTTCAGCAAACCAGTTGAATTTTCAACCGAAAATGATAATTTTCTAACAAAATAGTTGAATTTCTAACAAGCTACGGAATTTTCTACCTACAACAATTAATTTTCAATCAAACATTCGAATCTTAAAACAAAAAATATTAAGCTTCAACGAAAAACAGAGTTGAATTTTCAACACAAAAAGTGGAATTTTCAACGAAAAGATAAACTCTCAATGACAAATTAAAAAAAAACCGATGATTCATTTTATACAAAAATTTCTTTTAACGAAATAGGTGAATTTTAAAATAAAATATTTAAACAAAATAGTTGAATTTTCAACCAACGATGCTTTTAACTGAAATTATAAATCAGAAACCAAGGAAATAAATTTTTAACAAAGTAAGTCAACTTTGAACTAAAAAAAAAAAATTTGTAACCCAGAAGACGAATTTTCTATAAAACAATTGAATTTTCAACCCAAAAATATTAATTTTCGATCAAAAAGACAAATTTTGTATAAAAAATAATTCATTTTTAACCAGAGTTGCATTTTTATTAAAAAAAAAAAAAAATGGAATTTCAACCAAACAGATTATTTTTCTACCAATAAAGAAGATTTTTTAACTAAAAAGGATACATTTTTACAAAAAAGTGAAAGTGACATTTGCAGGTAAAATTCTAATTTCAAAATTTTAACAATAAAGTTACATTTTCAACAAAAAAAGAAATATCAAACAAAAAATATATTTTCAGCCACAAACGGAATAGTTGCATTTTCAGTTAAAAAAATATATGAAAAAAATAGTTTTCAACCAAGAAGTTGAACTTTCAACCAAGAGATGATTCTTTAAAAAAATTATAAACCTTTAACTAGAATAGTTAAATTTTCAATTTTAAAAATGAATTTTCAACATAAAAAAGAAACTAATTTTCATCCAAAAGATTAATTTTCAACTAAACTAATGAAGCTTTCACAAAAAAATGTTATTTTTTCTCGTAATAAACTGGTTAACAAAAAGTATAATCGTCAGGAGAAAACAACTGGAAACATTATAATTTTCAAATACCACAATTTTCACCTGGTAATATTTTTAATACAGGATTTTTTATAAATAGAATAAAGCAATTTCAAATGAAAAAGTTAAAAATTTATTATTCTTGTCAGTTAAAGTGCCTCTTATAGAAATTCTTTGACTTAAGCAAGATTTTTTCAGGATCGCCATTTGACTCGAAAGAAAAAAATACCCGTTTTTTCCCTGTTGAATTTTAAACTATGAAAATTTAAATTTAAAAGCTTTTTCATTCAAAAATTTTGTATTCAAATTCTCAAATTAATTTAGACGTATAAAATGGAAGCTACTAATACTTTTAAACTAAACAATTTTAAATGGAATGCAGTGAAATAACCAAATTAAACAATTTTAACTCTTGTAGAGGTCAAAGATTCAGATTCAGTTCCAAAAATATAAATCTACTTGATCACTTTCGATGCTCTCAATTGAATCAATTTAAAAATGTTCAAAATTATACGATTTTAGGCCATTTTAAATTCTAGTTCCAGCTAAAAATTGTTTAAAAATTGAAAATTCTCTGTTCAAATCCGGCATTTTAATTCTTTTCGAAAATTCTCCATTTCAATAAGAATTAGAAATTCATATACATATTTAGTTTGGAAATTCAACGGTTTTGCAAAAAAAAAAAAAAAACTGTTCTGTTAAAGTACTTCATTTTGACATACGAATTTTAAAAAAAGTTGATATTTTTTTCTTTTCGGACTTAGAAATCCTTTTTGGTTCAAAATTGATTTTTTTAACTGAAAATTTAACTGTTCAATTTTTATTCATTTCTTTGTTTGAAATTTAACTATTTTGTTGCAAATTCGATTTTTTTTAATCAATTTTTTACCTAAAAATTTAACTATTCCAGTTTTGGTTAAAAATGTATCTTTTTCAGTTGAAAATTAACTTCTTTCATTGAAAATTGAACTACTTTAATGAAAAATCAATTTTTTTATCCAAAAATTTAACTATTCCATTTTCGGTTGAATACTTATTTTTTAGATTAAAATTCATTTCTAAAGTTAGAAATTAATTTCTTGTTTGCTTTCAAAAATTTGTCGTTTTTATAGAAAATTAATTTAATTGGTAGAAAATTCATCTTTTTAGTAGATTATTCATTTTGTTTGTAAATACGATTGTTTTTGTTGTTTAAAATTGATTTTTTGAATTGAAAATTGAACTGTTTCATTTTTGGTCTTCAATTTTTGTTTAAATACTTATTTTTTTAGTTTAAATATTCATTTTTAAAGTTGAAAATTTAACAATTTTGTTTTGTTTTTAAAAATAATCATTTTCAGTTTAAAATTCCTATTTGTTGTTAAAAAAATATTCTTGTTGTTACAAACTCCATTTGTTGATGTTAGAAATTAATTTTTTTATTGATAATTCAACTATTTTGTTGAGGGACTTGATTGTTTTTGGGTTGAAAAAAAAATTAACTAAGAATTTGATTGTATAATTGTTTGTTGAAAACTTATCTTTTCTAGTTGACAATTTATTTATTTTTTCATTGAAAAATGAACTATAAAATTTGTTGTTTTTTGGCTTGCAATTTAACCATTTTTAGTTAAAAATTCATCTGTTTTGGAACTAATTATTCTCCTTGTTTGAAAATGCATCTATTTTGGTTAAAAATTGATATATTTTTTTGATAATTTAATTGTTTGCTAAAAATTAATTTTTTATACTGAACATTTAAATGTATCATCTCCGGTTGAAATTTTTAAATTTGAAACTTGAACAATTTTTGAAATTTTTTTGCTTGAAAATGTATCTTTCTCAGTTAAACTATTTTGCTGAAAAATTTTTCTTTGTTTTTGTAAATTTATTTCTTAAACTAATAATTTATCCATTTTGCGTTGAAAATTGATCTATTCTGTTCAAAATTCGTTTTTATTGTTACAAGCTTGATTTTTTAAATGTTGAATTTAGATTTTCGGTAGAAATCTATTGGTTTGCACATTAAATTATTTGCTTGGAAATTTAAATATTTTGTTGAAACTTAGTTTTTTTTGTCAGTAATAATTTTTTTTACAGTTCGAAAATTTCCCTTTTTTTGTTTTAAATTCGATTTTTTCTAAATTTTTTAAACTAAAAATTTAACTGTCCCAATTTTTGTTAAAAAATAAATTTTTTTACTTTAAAGTTAATTTTTGTTGTAGCTTAAAATTCCTTTCTAAAATTCAAAATTGAGCAATTTTGTTGGAAAGTTTTCTTTCCAAAAAATTATATTTTTAGTTGGAAACTAAACTCAGAATTCAACTAAGATTTAGAATTCTCTGCAAAAGTTTCCTATTCCAATTCAGATTTCCTTTTCGAAAATGTCCAGAACTATCTTGGAACTTGATAAAATTTGAAAATTCCCGGTTTTAAGGCAGAATTATTATTATTATTACTTTTGATAAATTCCAGTTTCAACTATAAATTTAAAAAAAATTAAAAGTTGTAGTTTAAAAATCCTTAAAATGCTATGAAATTTTATTTCAAAATCTTGAAACATCTACAATTTACATTCTGTTTTACATTTGTTCAAATTAATTTTTTTATTAATTCTGCCAAATTAAAGAAATTTGGTTAAAATCTTACAAATTCATTTTAAAAATGATGTAAATCGTTATAAATATTTTTAAATATTCTGAAGTCTGTCAAAATTTTTGAAAAACTTAGTTTCAATTACTTGAAATAATTTCAAATTTCAAATTAATTTTGAATTTTTGCCAATCTTCTAAATATCTCTTCAACTGAATCGAATTTTTTCTAAGAATAATAGGTGTTCAATAGATATTTATGCATCAAAATTCAATAATTTGACTTCAAATTTAATTTTGTTAAATAGAACAATTAAAATTGTTCTAAATTGAATGATATAATTGAAAAAGTTCAAAATTACACTAATTATTTAAAAAATGTTTAAAATCAAAGTTGGCAGGATTTTTTTCCTACAAATAAAATTCCCGGCTTCCAGGTTTCCCGGTCCAGCTGTTATAAATTGACAAATCTATTGTTAAAAATACGTATTTTTCTAAATTCAAACAGAATAAAAAATTAGAAATCAAATGAAAACTACCAAAAAGTGGTTCAGTATCTTAACAAGTTTAAAAAATATTTTTTCTTTCAGGGAATAAAATTTCCAGCACCATGAGCAAAACTTTGAAGAGTTTTCCAAGTTTTAAAGGATCTCCAGGACGCTAAGACATCCTACAAAAATAATCTTGACTAACTTGATATTTAAATAAAAAAATAATTTGCCTGATATTACGAATAAACTTCATTTGCATCTTCATGTTTTCTTCTAGAAGCTCTTGAAACGCTTCTTCCGCTTCCTGTAATAATAGTGAATTCGATATGGTTTATTTTATAATTTGCCTGGATTTACTTAATTGAGAATACTTGCCGAATCAGAGGAATCTATTTCGTTAGATTTTAAATCATTCAAATAATCATTCTCGAGGTATGAATCAAATTCAGCTTGACAACGACCCACAATCAATTTGAGAAAGTTTGCCTGAGACTTGTCGGCTGTACCGGAAACTGGCAATGTGAATATTTCCTTGACTAGAAGAGCGTACATTTCAGGCCATGAATCTAGAGCTGATTCTTCAATGGCCTGGAAATATGTAAGCAAGTTTAAAACTTACAATTGTTAAAAACTTTAAAAGTCGAATTAACTAAATCCCATGTTTATAAGGAAACAAAAAAAAATTCCAAATATTCTCCAGGTATTGAGGTGAAATTTTGAAAAAATCCAGTTAATTGTATTAAATTTCAATGCATTTTACTTATTACAAGCTGATTTTTTATTAGTACGGCATACAAACACTACAAATTTGTATGAAAAATTAAGATTTTTAATAAATAATTATTAAGTTTTAGGACTTATCAAAAATCAAAAGTTTTTCAGAAAAATTATAAAAATCTGCAAGAAAAAACGCAATTTTAATATTTTCGTTTTTTTGTTCTAAACAAAAAAAAAACAAGAATTTCTACACACGGCTCATTATTATTTCTTAATATATTATTTCTTGATATATTATAATTGATCGAAATTTTACGAAAATATGTCTCCAAAAAATGTAGTTTTTCATCATTTTTAATCTTAAGCCCTTGAAAATTTATAAAATTCCTTTAATCATCTGAAATCCCTAGCAATCTCACATAAATCCCGTAAAAAATTTGGTTGAAATCCTCTGAAATCCCTGGCAAACTCAACTTTTTTAACTCTGGAGATTTATAGAAATTCCTTATAATCTTATGGAATCATTTAATTTCTTTCGAAATCCTATGAATCCCTTAAATACTTAGTTCTTTAAAATCTTCGAAATCTTTCAAATATTCTTAAATCTCCTAAAATTTTCCGATATCTTCTAAAATACAGTATATTCTTTTAAAAAATGTAATCCCCTAAATTTTGTGAAATCTCTAGAAATATTTTGAAATCCCATACATTGTCTCGAAATCAGTAATATCTTCTAAAATTTCTATCCAAAAATATATTTATTTCTTAAATTTTTCCCTAAAAGTCCATGATTTTAAACAAATCAAACAAATTATGATTTTGTCTTATACGCTTCAAATTTAGTGCATATTTAAGGAAAAATAGTACGGGTACTATCAATTCTTAACTAAATAATCAAATTTTGAATTAATTTCTTAACCAAAAATGCATGAGTTTCATTTTCAGTTAAAAAACTTAATTTTCCATTAAAAAAACAACAAATGTTCAAACAAAATGTAGAATTTTCAACTTAAATTATCAATATTAAATTGCAACAGATGAATTCTAAACAAAAAACATGAATTTTTAACAGAAGAATTTAACTTTCAATCAAGTAAGTTTTATTTTCAACCCAAAGAAATGAATTTTTTAACTAATGAAATGAGTATTTACATGGAATACTTGAATTTTCAACTAAAAAGATGATGTTTTAAACAGGAAGATTAGATTTTTACACAAAAAAATTAATTTATAATTTAAAAAAAAACGAATTTTCAACTAAAATGATGACTTTAACTAGAACAGTTGAATTTTCAAACAAGAAGATTGATTTCTAACAAAAAAGACGAATGTTCGACAAAATATATTAATTTTCAAAAAAAAGTATAAATTGTTAACTAAAAATTGAATGGTTGAATTTTCAGTTAAAACAAGAACCTTAAAAAAAATTATGGCATGTTCAATTGGAACAGTTTTATTTTTAGTTGTCAAAAAATCATTTCAAACTGAAAAAACACAACTAATTTTCACGAAATTAGTTACATTTCAAAACAAAGTGATGAATTTTCAATTAAAAGTGATGCATCTGCAATCAAACCAATTAACTTTTAGCAAAAGAGTTTAACTTTTAGTTAAAATTTTAAACAAGTAATTAAAATTGCATAAAAAAGATGAAATTTATGCCAAAAAGGACGAATTTTTAAACAAAATAAATTAATTTCCAACTTCGATTTTTAACCAAAAACTATCAATTTTCAACGAAAAATAGAAAAGTTAAATTTTTAGTTAGAAATATTTATTTCAAACCAAAAAGAACGAATTTTTTACAGAGTAATTTAATAATTAAAGCAATATAAAGCTACTTCTCCAATTATATAAAAATTCTGGACAATGAAATTTAAAAAATCAAACTATATTCTAAAAAAATTTCCACATAAAGTAACAAACAATAAACAACAAATTAAAGCATTAAAAGTGGAACCCTTGAATTTCAAACTTTTGAAATTGAAGTTTAAAAGCTTTTAAATTCAAAAATTGTGTATTTGGATGCTCAAAAATTTTCACGTACCAAATGGAAAGTACCACTTTTCAAATAAATAATTTTAGATGAAATGCAAATAAACTGCAAAATTTAGAACCCACGTTAACAAATTTTCAAAATTATATTATTTTTAGTAATTTTAAGCTAGACACATTAAAAATGGAAAAATAATTTGTTTGACTTAACAGTTCTGAAATTAGAAGTTATATTATTTTTATTTTAAATAGTCTAGACATCCTTCAAAAGCTTTGAAATTTTATTTCAAAATCTTGATTAATCTAGAAGTGGTTTTAAATTTTTCCAAATTCAAAATCATTTTTGAATTTTGTGTCAGAACTTTTAAATATATTTCAAAATAAATTGAATGTTTTCTATTACTTTGACGAAATCCTGCAAATTAAAAAAAAATAAGTTTGAAATTATAAATAACAATAGAACACTTATCATTTGTATAAACTGGTAAAAATATTAGAGTCGTTTTAAGATATATTTAGAAGTTTAAAAATAATTCGAATAAAATTTAGAACTTGAAATAATTTCAAATACTTACAGCCAAATTTAAAATAAAATTGAGATTTTTGCAGATTTCAAACAAAAAATTGAGAATTTTTGTAAGAATTGTGAAAGACTTCAAAAAAACTAAAATATTCTTAAGATTCTTAGGAAAATTGCAAATGATTTTTCAATTCGAAAAATTATGGAAGATTTTAAGAATATTTTTTAATTTGCAGGATTTTCAGAAAATGCAGGAAAATTTCGATTAATTTTAAAATATATTAAGAAGTTCTAAAAAAATTTTAACACACTTTGTTTAAATTATTTGAAATAATTTCGAGTTTTTAATTAATTTTGAATCTTGTCAAAAATTCTAAATATCTCATAAAATTACTCAATTTTTTTCTACAAATAATAAGTGTTCAATTGTTATTCATACGCCAAAATTTAAGAATAAAATAAATAATAATAAATAAATTAAACACTTTTTAAAGTTCATCGAAAATCTAAATATTCAAAGCTTTTTATGTAAAACAATTCAGTTTCAAATTGTTTTCTTTTAAATATTTCGTTTCAATTTACTCGTCTTAAATTTGCAGTGAAATTTTGCTAAATATTAAATACTTTTTTTTCTAGATTAAGAAATTTTAAATTAAATGGGATAAAAATTAAATAATTTAGACTCACAATATTTTAAATTGAATAAAAACCTTTAATTATGACTATATTATTATGGATTTATTTTTAAGTTGAAAATAGTAAAATGCACGGTTACATTTTTTAATGGCTAAAAAAAATTAATAGAAATAATATATATTAATAAATTTATTTATTAAATTTAATATAAAAAAAATTATTTAAAGGAATACCTGAAACTCTGAATTAAAAATCTATTATTTATAAATCATGAAAATTTTTATTTAAAAACAAAATTATCGGAATAAATGATTTATTAATTTCAATTCTTATCAAGACTTTCGGATTGAAACAGTTACAATCTGGAAATTCTCAAATTTTGAACGGATCTAGAATTGTTTGGTAAAATCAATTATTGTTCAGATTTCTATACACAGAGTACAGATGCTCTTAATTTTTAATTGTTTAAATCTTCAAAACTGCACTTTAATGATTTAAAAAACTATTAAAATCGAAATTGAGCAGATTTTTCTTCTGAAAATTCGTAAAATTCCCGGTTCCCCGGTCCGGCGGCCACCCTGTTTTCTATAAAAAAATCTTCGATTTTAAAAACTACTAATTTTTAATTTTTTTAACCTTTAAAACTGCATTTTAAAATTCCTTAAATTAAAATATATGCTTCCCAATTAAAAATCTGAAATGGAACAGTTTTAAAGTCAAAGAGTTTCCAAATCAAGGATTATAAACTAAATGATATAATAATTTATAAAAATCATAATTTAACAAATTATTTAAAAAACGGTTGAACTCAAAGTTGGACAACATTTTTAGTCTAAAAATTTTGTAGAATTCCCGGTGAAAAAAATAAATTCACTGTCATTTCCCTGTTTTCACCGGTCTCATAAAATTCCCAGTTTTCCAGGTTTCCTGGTCCAGCGGCCACCCTGAGTATCTATGAAAAATTCTTCAAACATTTGAAATCCCTTGGAATCCTAGTAATCTTGAAATCTTTTGAAATTTCAATTTTCAATGATTTTTAAGTGTCTTTTTTCAAAATAGTAGCAAAATAATTGTATCGTTCAAAAAAAGCAACTGTCTTGTCGCCATTAATACAATGAAAGGAATTGGAACCTAGTTTTTAAAAAATAAATCAATTTTGCTCAAAGAAATTTTAAAACAAGTGAATTTCAGCAAATAATAATAACAATAATTTCAGTTCACAAAAAATAAATAAAAAATAGATTAAATTTAAAACGTAAAGACAAGCTGACTCACCGCCTTATGAACTATATCGACGACTCCTTGGAGCCGTTCCTGGGAGTCAATTGCCAACATAAGCTTGAAGTTGGCAGCGATTGCATCTATCTTTCTGAGGGGGAGGACACTCAGCAAAATTTGAACTCTTCTGTAGAACATTTCGTCATCTTCATGAAACTGTATCACACCCCTGCTGGTCGAAATGGAACCACTCGAGGGAAAGCCCATCGCTGGGCTCACTAGGGCCGCATGTTGCCCTACTTGATAATAACTTGGCACTTGAGGCCCACCTGGTGGCCCTAATTGATAACCTGGTGGCGGGGTGGCGGCCACTAAATATGGCCCTATTCGTCGAGAATAAGCTGGAGGCCCGCCTGGTGGCCCTACAGGCGCAGAAGGTCCCAATGGATAAGCTTGATAAGCTGGTGGATAAGCTTGTGGTGCGACTGATGGCGCTAAATATGGCCCCAGTTGTCGAACATAAATTTGATCATATGGAGGCACTTGTGGCCTTCCAAAGGGCCCTGCTCGGTTATTGGGTATTCCATTCATTGTTAACGGGCGGTGGCCCTACCGAGAGCCCTACTCGGTAAAATCGTTGAATATGGTACTTTTGATTCCTATTTTTAATATAGGCAGTACCTGAAAATAAAATAAATTGATTCCTAAAACCTAACGTTTGAACGAAACAAAATTCCAGGATTTTTCAAAGATTTTAATTCCGTGTATAGAGTTTGTTTTTAATTTAAATTGGCTGAAATTCGACTGAGTTATCGAACTTCAAGCTAATTCAATTTTAATTTTCAATCAAATAATTAAATTTTGAACAAAATAGTTGGATTTTTAACCAAATTGTTGAACTTTCAGCACAAAAAAATTAATTTTCTACCAAATGATAGAATTTTAAACAATAAAGATTAAACTTGAACCAAAATCGGTTGCATTTTTTAACGAAATAATTGAATATTTTAAAACAAAGTTTAATTCATAACAAAAACGTGAATTTTAAGACCAAAACGAGAATTTTTTGTTCAAATAGGCGTATTTTCAACAAAGAAGGATGAGTTTAACAAATACTGGAATTTAAAAAAAATAGTTGAATTATTAACAGAATAATCGAATTTTCTACTGCAAAATTCAATTTTCAAGCAATTAGAGGAATTTGGAAACAAAAAATAATAAGCTTCTACCAAAAACAGAGTTGAGCTTCAATACGAAAAGTTGAATTTTTAACAAAAAGCTTAATTCTCAACGAAAAATTAAGGATTTATCAAACAAAAACACACTTGAATAAAATACTTAAAAATCTTAAAATTTCAATCAGAGTTGAATTTTTAAAACAAGATTTATTTTTTCGACAAAATAGTTACGTTTCTAACCAATTAGTTAAATTTTGAACAAAAAATTTAACGAAAAATTAAATAGATGATATTTAAAAAAAAAATTTCAACAAAATAGATAAAATTTCAATTAGAGGGTTGAACTTCCTATAAAAATATTAATTTTCTAAAACAAAACATTTGCACTTTTAACCAATTTTTACTTTATTTTTTAAACAAAATAATTCACAACTAAAATGATAAATCTGCAGTCAAGAAGAAATGTATTTTGAACAAAAAGATGAATTGTACATTTTAAGGTAAAAAATTAATTAAAAAATTTCAACAACTTACATCAAGAATTTCTTCGAAATTTAAAACGATTCCCCTTAAAAAATTTTTAATAATCCGGTTGATCTTGAACTAATCGTTGAATTTTCAATTAAAAAAATCAATTTTCAGTAAAAAATAGAAATTACATTTTGAGTTCAAAAATATTTATTTAATGGAAAGAAGTTTTTTTTAGGGTAGCCGTTTTAATCGACGAAATAAATTCCCGGTCATTTTCCAGTTTTTTCCCAGTTCGCAAAGGAAAATATAATATGAATCCATGTTATCATTTTTAATTCTCTAAATTAAAAAATCAATCAATGAACTTGAAAATTATATAATTTTAACGAATTTTAAGCTAGAAACATTAAATATTGAAAAATTGAAAAAGTTGTAACTGAACGTTTCTTAAATTAGAAATTCAATTATTTTCTTATTAAATAGTTTAAACATCTTGGGAAAGTTGCAAAATTGTATATCAAAATCTTGAAAAATCTAGAAGTTGTTTTAAATTTGTTTTAAACTTAAAATTATTTTTGAAATTTTTTCAGAACTTCTAAGTATCTGTCAAAATTAATTGATTTTTTCTAAAATTTTCAGAAAATCCCGCAAATTTTATAACATTTCTTCACAATTTGGATGTATAAATAACAATCGAACATTTATTATTTTTAGGGGAAATTTGAGTAATTTTAAGAGATATGTAGAAGTTTTAAAAGGATTCAAACTTTATGTAAAACTTCAAATGATATAGCCTAATATAAAACAAAATGTAGATTTTCCCAGATTTTAAACGAAAATTAGATTCTTTTCAAGAATTGTGAAAGGCTTCAAAAGAATAAAAACATTTTCTTAAGCATTTTTCAAATACAACAATAAAAATTGTAACGTTCAAAGTTTAAAAGCTCTTCGAAATTTTAACGATTACAGGCTTTCTATGTCAAACAATTCAGTTAAGATTCGTAAACTTTTAAATATTTGATTTCAATTTACTTGTCTTAAATAAAAATTCAAATATTGCTAATTATTCAATAATTAATATTTTTTTTAATTAAAAGTTTTAAATTGAATGGGCTAAAAATTGAATATTTTAGACTGAAACAATATTTCAAATTTAATAAAATACTTTAATTAAGAACATATTATTATGAAGTAATTTTTAAGTTGAAAATAGTTTCTAAATTTTCACTCACACGTTCGCATTTGTTTAATGACTAAGATTTTCAAATTGAAACCGATTAAGTTTTAACGTTAAAATCTGAAAATTCTTAAATTTTGAACTGATTTAAAATCGTGTTGTCAAATCGTTTTTGTTCACATTTTATTACTTAATGTACAGATAAATGAAAAAATTTATTTATTGATTTAAGAAAAATGTTTTTCATCAAAAATTTTCAACATCAAAGGCTTTTATTTTTTATTTATGCAGGTCTTTAAGAAAAAATTAAAAAATTCTTCAAATTAAAAATGTAAGCTTAAAAAAATTAAAATTTTAAATGGAGAATTTTCTAAGTAAAAAAATTTTGAATTGCGCATTGTAAGCTAAATAATAGCATAATTGAAAAACATAAAAATTCAACTAATTATTTAAGAACTTTTCAAATCGAACGTGGACAGATTTTTTTTCTACATATTTGTAAAATTCGCGGTCAAAAAAATTCACCGTTATTTCCCGGTCTCAAAAAATTCCATGTCTAGCGGCCACCCTGTTTTTTTAATTAAAAAAAATCACATTTTAACCTGCGAGCTGAATTTTCAACAAAAACTATTATTCTTAACTGGAATAGTTAAACTTTTAAGCAAAACATTAATTAAAAAAAAAAAACAGAATTTTCAATATAAAAAAATATTTTTTTAATAAAGGAGTTCAAAACCTTCACCCATATAATTGAATTTTCTACCAAAAATGTGAATTCGCAACGAATAATGTAATAGTAGATCATTTAAAATAAAAGGTATAACTAGAGACTTCTTAATAAAAATGGTTTAATTTGGAACCAAATAATAAAATTGTTAACTAATAGTTATAATCGTCAGGATAAAGCAACTGAAAACAAGACATAGAAATACATAACAGGCAAATCAAATACTAAGGGCAAATTTTTGTTTCAAAATCCTTGAATTTCCTCGGCCAATAAAATATCCTGACTTTTTCCTTGAAGTTTTCTGTATAAAAATAGATTTCTATGATTTTTGAAAAAAATGTGTTCGAAGCTATTAAACGAAATACCAGGGAAAAACTGCAGTACCATCTGTCCGATACTTTTACTGTCACGATCTCAGAGCTCAGAATATGGTGGAAAAATTAGGAAAAAATTCTGTTAGTCATAGTTTATTGGCAGAGGAGCATCCTTTCCTTTTCATAAACATACAATTACTTTATTTCTCTTTTGGTGGGACCCCATTTCATATTTATTACTTTCCTTCGCATTCTTCCTCAAAATTGGTCAAAGGATTCTTGCCAGATGTTAGCCATAAAAGCAAAGGACCTAACAGCCTTCTTGAAAAAATATTTACAACAGGCTTAATAAAGGCATGGCACATGCCAAAGTATTAGGAAAAAAAAGGTAGAAAAAAAGGGAAAGGTATTACCAGCGACAGGAAGATGTCCACCAGATGTGGACAATCCGTGAGTAGATTGGACCCTTTTTTTCAACACTTTTCCTATACTTTTGAAATGCGCTTTGCTTCCTTGGACCATAGAAATACATGGTAAATGATCTCGATTCGAGATCTTTGAAAACCGAACTTTGAAAACCCGGCCAAACTCGGAAGGTGGTTTTCTACAGTTTTCCTCTCATTTGGCCAAATTTTTTGGCAACTGCGAGTAATTCGAATAAACTCGTTTTTAGCCGCATTGTAATTAATTAAATTGTACTAAAATTCATACAGACTATTATGAAATTAAAGGAGGAAAATAATAAAAACAAATAATTACTGAAACTAATGAAAATGAAAGTTTTTACCATCATACAGTTTTAATTTCTTTTTTAATTCTTATTAAATATACAGTGCATGCATTTTCTTATAAAAACTAATTTGTTTAAAATGTTCAAATAGTTAAAAATCTAAAAAACAGTTAAGTTTTGAATTCGTTTATGAAATTTATTTTAATAATAAATCATTAGTGTAAATTTGCTAAGTGTCGTAGTAAAAAGTAATTGGAAATACAATTTTTGTTGATTCTGTACACAAATTAAACCTATTTTTCAAAAAATGCCCAAACTCTTAAGTTGCTCATGAAAGTAGTTTAAATAATAAATCATGAAAATCTGATTATTATAATCAATCGTAAAGACGTTCCTAATTAAATTTGTAAACAAAAACTGACTCTTTTCGTTAAAAAATAGTAAAATTCTGAATTTTTTATGAAAGTTCTTTAAATAATAATAATTCTTGTAAATTTAACAAATAACTCAGGAAAGATTCATCGTAAAAATAATCTTAGTTAACTTCGTAAACAAATTGTGTTTATTAATTTAAAAATACCCTTACTCTCAATATGTTTATGAACCATTTTTTAAATAATTAATAATTGTAAATTTTTAAAGCTTCAGAGAAAATAAATCTTTGAAAAGATATTCTTAGTTAATTATGTGAAAAAATTTGCCTACTCGTAAAAAGAAACTCGTACTCTTTAAAAAATTCTTAATTTTTTAATTTAAATTGTCATCCGATAGACATTCTTAGTTCACTCCGTAAACAAACTCACTTGTAGAAAAAAGATTCAAACTCTTAAATTTGGAATTAAAATTCCTTAAATAATTAATAGCTCTTGTAAATTTGCAAAGCAACATCGAAAGTAGTCATCGGAAGCCATTCTTAGTTGACTCCGAAAATACATTGACTCTTAAAAAAGGCACTCTTAGTTTTTAAATTGAAATTGTTTAAATAATTAATACATCTTATAAATTTGCAAAGCAACCTAGAAAAGAGTCATCCGATAGACATTCTTACTTGACTTCGTAAAAAAATAAACTCGTAGAAAAAAGGTCGAACACTATTTTTAAATTGAAATTCTTCAAATAAATAACAGTTCTTGTAAATTTACAAAGCAACATAGAAAAGAGTCATCGAATGGACATTCTAAGTTGGTTTCGAAAACAAATTGACTCGTAGCATAAAGGTCAAACTTTTAATTTTTTAATTAAAACTGTTTAAATAATTAATAGTTCTTGTAAATTTGAAAAGCAGTATAAAAAGAGTAATTGTATAGAAACTCTTACTTGACTTCACAAAAAAAGTAACTCGTAGAACACAGGTTAAACTCTTATTTTTAAATTGAAATTCTTTAAATAAATAATAGTTCTTGTAAATTTGAAAAGCAGTATAAAAAGAGTCATTGTATAGAAACTCTTACTTGACTTCACAAAAAAAGTAACTCGTAGAACACAGGTTAAAACTCTTATTTTTTAATTAAAACTGTTTAAATAATTAATAGTTCTTGTAAATTTGAAAAGCAGTATAAAAAGAGTCATTGTATAGAAACTCTTACTTGACATCACAAAAAAAGTAACTCATAGAACACAGGTTAAACTCTTATTTTTAAATTGAAATTCTTTAAATAAATAATAGTTCTTGTAAATTTACAAAGCAAAATAGGAAAGAGTCATCCGATAGATATTCTTAGTTCACTCCGTCAAAAAATTGACTCATATCAAAACGGTTAACCTTTTATTTTTTAAATTGAAATTCTTTAATTACTCAATAGTTCTTAATTCTTTAACAAAAATTATTTAAATAATTAACAGTTCCTGTAAATTTTAAAAGCAGCATAAAAATAGTCATTGTATAAGAATTCTTACTTGACTTCGTAACAAAATTAACTCGTAGAAAAAAGGCCACTCTGAAGTTTTTAATTGAAATTCTTTAAATACTTAATAGTTCTTGTAAATTTGCACAGTAACATAAAAAACAGTCATCGAATAGATTGTTAGTTGATTTCGAAAACAAATTGACTCGTAGGATTAAAGCCAAACTTTAAATTTTTTAATAAAAATTGTTTAAATAATTAATAGTTCTTGTAAATTCTAAAAGTAATATAGAAAATAATAATCGGATAGACATTCTTAGTTGACTTCGAAAACTAACTGGCCCTTTGAGAAAAGGTCGCTTTTAGTTTTTTATGAAAACTGTTTAAATAATGAATAATTTATGTAAATTTTCAAAGCAATATAGAAAAGTCATCGTATAGACTATAGACATTCTTAGTTGATTTCGAAAACAAATTGACTTGTAGGATAAAAGCCAAACTTTTAATTTATCAATTAACATTGTTTAAATAATTAATAGTTCTTGTAAATTTGAAAAGCCGCATAAAAAAGAGTCATTGTATAGACATTCTTACTTGACTTCGTAAAAAAATTAACTCGTAAAATAAAGGTTAAACACTTATTTTCAAATTGAAATTCTTTAAATAAACAATAGTTCTTGTAAATTTCTTGTAAATTTACAAAGCAAAATAGAAAAGAGTCATCGGATAGACACTCTTAGTTGTACTCCGCAAACAAACTGGCTCTTAGAAAAAAAGGTCACTTTTAGTTTTTTAATTAAAATTGTTTGAATAATTAATAGTTTATGTAAATTTGCATAGCAAAATAGAAAAGAGGCATCGGGTAGATAATCTTAGTTTAATTCGTAAACAAATTTACTTGTAAAAAGAGGCAAACTCTTAATTTTTTAATTAAAATTGTTTCAATAATTATTAGTTCTTGTAGGTTTACAAAGCAACATAGAAAAAAGTCATCGGATAGACATTCTTAGTCTTAAGTTTTTAATTCAAATTGTTTAAATAATTAATATTTCTTGTAAATCTACAAAGCAACATGATAAATTGAATGTATTCTTTAAAAATATCCATTTATGAAAATTGTTTAAATAATTACAATGTTTGAAGATTAAATAAAGTCAAAATTGTACAATTCAAACTCCAGAATCGACTTGTATCCCTAGCATTTACCGCCGCCAAACAGAGCACATCAGGGCTAGAGCGCATTTCGGTGCGCATGCATTGCCTTCATAATAGATTCCGCTGATCTCGATTCTGATCTCGATTCTAATGAATAGTCGGCGCATTTAAATCCAACCAATAGGTGAAGAGATATTGTGGCTTCAGACTTCGAGATTATATCGCAACCTCTTTTTTATGATAGGATTGAAAAAAATTCGAGAATTATATTTCAAGGAAAAAAATTCTGCTGGCCTTAAAAAAGGGTTAAGCCAGGATAAAGCGTATATAATGCCTACTTTATAGTGTCAGAAACTGTAAAAAAAAAGCAAAAAAAATAAAAAATGGTTGGTTTTCTAGATCAAGAATATCTGGTTTACATTACTCTTCGAATTATGATAACATCGAAAAAAATCTGTTAAACCTTAACTTTTTTATATTTAGATTTTTAACCAGAGATGAATTTTCAATCAAATCGAATATTCATTTTTAACTAAATATAGAATATGTAAAAAATCGGATAAAAAAATCGATTTTCTGCTACAGATAAAGATTTAAGTAAAATTATGGAACTTTCAACTCGATTAGTTAAATTTTCTATTAAAAAAAGTTAATTTTCAAGTAATAAAAAAAAGAACGGGGCTTATGGGGCCGACCCCAAGTCCTCTTGCAAATAATATATTAAATTCAATTTAAAACTCTTCAAATTTCTAAAATTAGATTGTAATTTTGAGTGAAAAAGTTTTTTTTCTACTAACTAGTTCAATTTTTAGTTCGGAAAATGAATTTTCAACCGCAAACAAAATGATAAATGCATGATAATTAAATTATCAACCAGTTAGTTCATTTTTTCAATAAAAACACTTAAAAAATTGCAAACCAACTTTGCAATTTTCAAGCAAACAGATGAATTTTCAACTAAAAAAGGTACACTTCTATCAAAAACTTAACTATTAGTTAGAGTGACAAAATTTCAATAAAAGATTAAATTATTAACCAGACAGTTGAATTTTCAATTATGACAACAATAGAATAGTAAATTTTTCAGTTATAAAAATCAATTCCTAACAAAACAAGAAAACGGGTTTTCCACAAAATGGTTAAATTTTTAACCAGATATGAACTTTCAATTAAAATAATGAATTTTCAGCGGGAGTAGTTAAAATTTTCAGTTAAAGAAATTAGTTTTCAAACAGAAAAAAACGAAGCTTTTTACAAAATAATTATATTTTGAACTGTAACGGTTCATTTTTCAGTAAAAAAATGATTTTCAACAAAAAATAATTTTTCACAAAAATGATTTTATTGTCAAATAAATAGTTGAATTTTCAACTACATGTACAAAAAATTGAATAAGTAAATATTTAGCTAAAAAAATAATTTTCTACTTGAGATAAACTTTTGAGTAAAATATTGGAATTTTCAACTGAATTCCTTAAATTTTTCTTGCAAACAAAAAAAAATTTCAACAAAAATAGAATCCTTCCATTTTTAGCTACAAAATAAATTTCAAACAGAGAAAAAAAACGATTTAAATAAAAAATAGTTAAATTATCAACCAGATATGACCGTTTTAATCAATGAAATAAATTCTCGGTCATTTCCCGGTTAGAAAACATTTTTTACGGTCAATGACATTAAAAAATTAAAATTCTAAAGCTAGACATTTTTTCCATTTGAAGTAATAAAAAATAAACTACAAATTAAAGCACTGAAAGTGGATCTTTTGATGTTTAAATCTTTAAAATTCAAGTTTAAAAGTTCTTAATTCAAAAATTTTGTATTACAATACACAATAATTTACACTCATAAAATGAAAGGTCTAACAATTTATAATTGAACAGTTTTGAATGAAATGCAGATAAATTGTCAAATTGAAGATTTTTTACCTTTTTAAAATTATTAGGTTCAAATATTCGGATTCAGTTCCAAAAATATAAATTACACGTTATCATTTTCAATTCTCTAATTTAAATAATCAATCAATTAACTGTACAATTTTCAAAATTGTATCATTTCAAGAAACTTCAAGCTAGAAACACTAAAAATAAATTTTTTTTGATCAAACACTTCTGAAATAAGAAGTTAAATTATTTTTATTTTAAATAGTTTGAAAATGCTTGAACAAAAACCTAAAAAATTTATCTCATAATCCTGAGAAATCTAAAAGTTGTTTTAAATGTTTTCAAATTTATTTTTTAACAGTTAGATATCTTTTAAAATGAATTGAATTTTTCCTACAATTTTTAGAAAATACTGTAAATTTTTAAAAAATCTTTAAAATCTTACAAATAAAATTTCGATTTTTACAGGCTTTGAACAAACATTTTATAAGCTTTTTAAGAATTGTAAAAGGCTTCAAAAAAATTAAAACACTTTCTTAAGATTCCTAGGAAAATTGCAATGATTTTCCATTTCGAAAAATTATTTTAAGAGAATATTTAAAGAGATTTTAAAATATATTTATCGCATTTTTCCTACAATTTTTAGAAAATCCTGCAAATTTGCAAAAATTTCCTAAAAGTCTTACAGATACTTTTTGACCATTTTTTCAATCATTCACGACTTTTTTAAATATTCCCTTAATTTCCTGGAAATCTTTAAATAATGTTTGTATTTTGTTTAAGCCTGTTAAAATTCTTAAAAAGCTTCTAAATTTTTTTGTTTGAAATCTGAAAAAATCTACATTTTATTTTAAATTAGTCTTTTTCTGAATAAAAAAATTTCAAATTGAATGTGTTAAAAATTAAATATTTTAGACTGCAACAATATTTTAAATATGGTAAAAGCCTTTAATTACGAATATATTATTATGAAGATATTTTTAAGTTGAAAATAGTTTATAAAGTTTAAATAAGACGTTTACATTTTTCTTAATTAAGACATTCGAATTAAAAACGTTTAATATTTAACGTAAAAAGCTTGGAATTCTTCAATTTTGAATAGATTTGATTGACAAAATACCAAAAATCTGCTAAAATATCAAAACACTTCACACTTATCGAATAAAAAATACCGGTTACTGAATCAAATTCTCAGTTACCCGATAAGGTAGACACCCTGAACACATCTAATAAACTTCCCTCGAAAAAAATAAAATATATACTGCGCAGTTACAGGTAACATTGAGAATGTAAAATGTAAACAGAAAAGGGATAAAATGTGTCAAATTCGAAGTGCGCAGTTACTTCTTCAAAGGAATATTTTACTTAAAACTTGTCTGACAAGGGTACCTATTCATAAAGAATATAATATCTGGGATGAAACAATAATTTCCCTTAAATTTTAGTTTAATTTCAAAATTAATTTTCACAATAAAAGTTGAGAAACCTACACTTGATTCAACTTTACCCTCTCATCTTCCATTTTGATTCTTATGGGGAACCGGAAGAAACTTATAAAATGTGAGGTTTAAAAAAATTACTTTTTTAAACCCAGAAATAATAAATATCAATATAAAAAATATTAAAATAGTACAAAGATGACATGCAATATATTATCAAGTAGTTATATGTAATACTCACGATATTTTATCAATTCCTAAGCACTCTGAAGATTTCAAAAGTAATTATGATGTTACAACTGCACACTGTTATGACAAGCATAAGAATGCTGCTCAGCTGAAATGCCATGGGCCGGTTCATGTTGTGATGGGACGCAGTGTCCCCAATATTGGGAACTTTTTAAAATGCGCTTGCGTCGTACCGACATCCCGATTGGTCACTGTTAGCGCGCTGATTTTGAATTACATAAATACTTATGATAAATAATGATTGGAAAATACATCCAAAGTAAAGTCTTAATCCATAAGAAAAGAATACGTTTTCATACATTTTATTCACAGTCGTCAGTATGAGGTGAAAAAAGTTGAAAAATGAATAATTTTTAAATACCACCCCCATAAGTTCGTTTTATAGGGTCCCAAAATAAATTGTTTAAACAATTTATTATTGTTTTGAGCCATTTTCTCTTAAAATAGAGTCAAAAAGTCACGGTTTTTTCAACATTTTTCAACTTTTCAGTTTAAGCGAGGTAATAGTCAATTAAATTCAACAGATATAATTGTTTAAACAATTTTTTATTATTTATAATAATATTTTCCTTGAATAATTCTTAAAAGTTGCAGTTTTTTCTAAAATTTTTTACTTTTTGCCCACTTTTCAATTAAAGTGATATAATAATCTATTCAAGTTGACAAAAATAAAGGTTTAAACCATTTTTTATTGTTTATAACAATATTCTCTTTAAATAAAATTAGAAAGCTGCGGTTTTCTCTGAAATTTTCAACTTTTTGTCAACTTTCCACTTAGACTGAATTCGAAAAACGGGGAAAATACCAATTATTTTTAAAAAATAATTTGGTTATTTAGAAGTTGATGCAGCATTTTTTTAAATTTTCTGAAAAATTCGAATAATTTAAAGATTGAGAAGTTTTGAAAAGATTCAAAAATAATTTAAATCTCTGGAAGATGTTAAAACATTCAAAACAAATTTTTTTAAGATTCCTGGAAAAAATTCAGATAAATTTTTTGTTGTTGTTGAAAAATTAGTGCTTAAAGATGAATGAAAAATATTTTCAAAAATTTAAATTGGTTTCTTAAAATGTTGAAAAATAGTACAAAATTTGTCAAGATTTTGCAAGATTAAAAAAAAATATTTTTAAACAATTTCAAAATGGTCGAAAACTAATCCGGAAGATTTTACGGGAATTTTGTAAATTATGCAGATTCAAAGAAATAAATTAGGCAAAATACTAATATTTTTAAAAGTTCTTCAGGAAGTTAATGTACATTTTTTTTCTTTTGTCAAAAAATCGAATTTGAAATTTCACAAATTTTTAAGCATAATGTGGATCTTCAAAGATTTTGAGCCAAAATTTAGAAGCTTTTTTAAGCAGTTTGAAAGTTTGGGAAAATTTTTAATGATTTTTTATTTTGAAAAATGTATTTTAAAACAAAATTGGAAAATATTTTAAAACATTTGAAATCATTTCCAAAAATTTCGAAAGAGAAAATAAAAGATTTTTTTTTAAATCCAATTTTGCAATATTACAAAATTCTAGAAAAAAATTGAGTGAAAAGATATTTTGAAGTTCTGAAATGATTCAAACATAACTTTAATTTATACAGATTAACAGGAAAATAAACAATATAATTTAGCTTTTATTTCAAAGAATTAATTAAAATTTTTGAAGATATCAAAATATATTGAAAAAACCTGGATTTCATGTTTATAACTTTTCAAAAGATTTGAGAATAAATAAAATTTCGAGAAGATTAAAAAATAATGTAGGTTTTTGAATGTTTCGAAGAAAAGAAGTTTTTAAATAATTTTAGAAGGTTTAAAAAAAATTCAAATAATAGGATTTATATTAAATTCAAATAATAAGTGAGGAAAATTTCAAATAATAATTTTATAGAAAAATGAATTTTATGAAAAAATTGAACATTTTTAATTTTGGAAGACTAATAATTTTTACAAAATATTTGGGTTAGGTTAAAATAGATTTAGAAGTTTTAAAAGGATTCAAAAAAAGGTTCAACTTTAAAAAATTGTTGAACTAAAGCAAAATTTTTTGACATATTTTAAGAGTATACAACTATTTTTTAAAAAGATTTTTGGAAAAAATTTAAATAAACTCCTTATTGAAAAATTAATTTCAAAAAATATTTTAAAACATTTTAAAATATTTTTAAAAAATAATGAAAACATAATCTGGAAGATTTAATAGAAAATTAAAAAAAAATTAATACGAAGCATTTTAAAAGATATTTAGGTCATTTATAAGTTTATGCAGCATTTTAATTTAAATTTTATAAAAAAATTTGAATCATTTTAAAAGATAGGTAGAAGATTTAACAACGTTGAAAAGATTCAAAAATAATTTAAAACTTGAAGATAAATTTTTTTTTAAACAAAATTTACATTTCTAAAGGAAATTTAGATAGTTTATAATTTCTTTGGTATTTGCGATTAATTACTGATTATACATATTAAATAATTATTTTTTAAAATTTCTGGGCGACAATTTTAAATGATTTTTTACTTTGAAAAATTAATTACAGGAAAATATTTAATAAAATTTGAAGATTTCTAAAATTATCAAAAAAGAATATAAAAAAAAGATATTTATGAAAATTTCGAAAGAAAATTTAGTTTTAATTTTTTATTTCTTTGGCATTAATGACTAATTATTGAATAGACATGATTAAAAGTTTATAAAAAAAAAATTAAGGAACTATGCATATAATATAAAACATTTTAAAGCAATGCAGTAGGTAAAATTATTTTTTTATAATATATTTATTAGGAAATATTTGAAAGTACAAAATTAATAATTATATATTTTCTATGTAACAATCTAAGAACATCATATAAACTTTTTTTTTTCTAGCTCATATTCTTTGGCAAAGATATTTGTAACATAATATTATTTTTGAACAACTTAAAATAATTAATGGCCTAAGGCCTCCCAAAAAAGACGCTTTGATAAAAAAGTATTAATTGATTTCAAATAAACAATAGATTATTCTTGACCCAGTAGCGCATTGCGACTTAATACTCTTTTTTCCTAACAAAAAAACTCCTGAGTTACGTAGTTTTCCTAGGAACTGTAAACTCCTCGTATACTCTAAACAAAACAATGAAAAGCAAAAATAATAATTAATTTGAAAAAACAAAAAATTCCGACTATTTATACATTTTTTTAAACAAGGAAAATATCCATATTCAGTTCCGAATCTTATCGCGATTCTCCGCCTCTTATTAAATTTTCAACACAATATTAGAATTCTGATCAACAGAATCTTGATAATTCGCATTTTCATATGCCTCTTTAGATTCCTGTAACTTTTTTAAGTCCTGAAACCAAGAGTAAAAAAATGAGTGAAAAAAATGCAGATTTGCTTCGTATAACAATGAAATTTTAGAAATGAAAAATACCTTGGTTGTTAAGACTCCTTGCTTGAAAAGCTCGCCAATAAACCTGGATAGAAATATAATTATTCAGTATTTTATCAAATAAATAAATCACAGTGAAATTTTCAACAAAATAATTAAAATATTAAACAAATAACTGGATTTATAACCAAATTGTTGAATTTCCAAACCGAATAATTGAATTTTCTTAGAGGACAGTTGAATTCTCAACAAAAAAGGATAAATTTTTAATATAATAGGACGAATTTTCTGTCCCAGACAAATTTTCAACAAAATAATTAAAATATTAAACAAATAACTGGATTTATAACGAAATTGTTCAATTTCCAAACCAAATAATTGAATTTTCTTAGAGGACAGTTGAATTTTCAACAAAAAAGGATAAATTTTTAATATAATAGGACGAATTTTCTGTCCCAGACAAATTTTCAACAAAGCAGTTTCATTGTCGATAAAAAAGATTACCTTTTAAAGAAATACTTGAATTTTCAGAAAAATAATTAAATTTTTAACAAAATAGTTAACTTTTTCAACAAACACTTGTGTTTTATACCTACAAACATGAATTTTCAAAGAAATAGTAGAATTTTCAATCAAAAGTATTGACATTCAATCAAAAACAGTCGAAGGTTCAACTAAATAGTTGATTTTTCAACAAGAACGTTAATTTTTTTCAACAAAATAATTAAAAACTTAACATTTGGATGCATTTTTAATCAAATGGTCGAACTTTTAATTAAAAAATAGTTATCTTCAACTAAAAACAGTGGAACCAAGAAGTTAAATTTTCAAGCAAAAAAAAAACGAAATTTTAGAAGACAGTTGATTTTACAACAAAAAAATAATGAATTCCCAAAGAAAAAATATAATATTTGATATTTCAACGAAAGGAGACAACATTTCTACTAAAATAGATGATTTCTTAAACCAAAAATACGAGTTTTAAGCCAAAAAAAAAATTAATTTTCTACAGTTGAATTTTTACCTCAAAAAGATATCCATTTTTAGTAAAAAAACAACTTATTATCCAACAAAAACAAAACGAATTTTTAACAATTCAGATGAATTTTGAATCAAATGTTCGATTTTTTAATAAAAGAAGATGAAAAATCAATTAAAAACAGTTTAATTTTCAACTCAAAAAGATCAATTTTCAATTATGCAGAATTCGAAAAAAAGGAAAAAGACCAATTATTTTAAAAAAACTTAGGATGTTTAGAAAATTTTGCAGATTTTTTTTTTAATTTTCTGAAAATTCGAATAATTTAAAAAGATTAAGAAGTTTTTCAAAGATTTGAAAATAATCTAAATCTCTGGAAGATGTTCAAACATTAAAAACATATTTTTTCAGGATTCCTGGGAAAATTTAAGATCAATTTATTTTGTTGAAAAATTAGTTTTTAAAGATAAATGAAAAATATTTTCAAAAATTTAAATTGATTTCCTAAAATGTTGAAAAAGAATGGAAAAATTTACCAGATTTTGCAAGATTAAAAAAATTTTAAAAAAAGCTTTATAAGAATTTTAAAAGGTTTAAAGAGAATAAAAAAATTTTCTTAAGATGCTTGGACAAATTTTAAATAACTTCTTCAAACATTCATTTTAAGAGAATATTTTTAAAGAATTGCAAAATTGTCGAACAATTTAGATGAATTATGAATCAAATGGTCGAATTTTTAATGAAAGAAGATGAAATATCAATTAAAAACAGTTAAATTTTCAACCAAGAAGTTAGATTTTAAAGAAAAATAGACTAATTTTTTAAAAGACAGTTGATTTTTCAGCGAAAATTTTAATTCTGAACGAAAAGATGAAATTTCTACCAAAAAGAGATGAATTTTAAAAACAAAATGATACATTTTCAAAAAAAAATTTCAACAAAATGGATGAATTTTTAAACAAAGAATTAAATATAAGAATTAATTATATTACTTTGAGAACGGTAACGAGAAATAAAATATTACCGAGAATATAATCGAGAAATAAATTCTCTGAGAACTTATGAGTCTCAGAATTGACTTTAATTAATACAAAATTGCACTTTTTCGTTAACTTTTCGGTTGAAAATTCCACTTTTTTTTATAAAAATGCAACTGTTTGTTTAAAAATTAAGTTGTTATACTATTTTCTTGAAAACTGAACAATTTCGTAGAAAATTTACTTTTTGGTTAAAATTTATATTTTAGTGTAGAAAAATGAACTGAAATATTTTCTGGATGAAAGTTCCATTTTTTTAAATTACAAATTCATCAGTTTTAGTACAAAATTGATATTTTTTGGATTAAAATGCAACTATTTGGTAGAGAATTGAACTATTTTGTTCAAAATTTATCCTTTGTGGTTGAAAAAATTCGTCTTTTTGCATTAAAAATTAAATTCTTGTTGTATGAACTTATTTTTTTGTTACAAAAATTCAATTTTTGATGTTACTGAGTTAACTGAAAATTTTTTTTTGATGAAAACTCAACATTTTTTTATAATAAAAAATTCTTCTGCTTTAAGATAAACTGCATATTATTTTTTTTATAAAAATGCAACTATTTGCTAGAGAATTCAACAATTTTGTTAAAAAGTCATCCTTTTTGGTAATAAAATCGTCTTTTTGGATTGAAAATTCAATTTCTTTGGTAGAAAATTATTTCTTTTTAAAAAATTCATAGTTTTATCGTGAAAACTCGACTAAAATCTTTTTCAACAGAAAATTCAATTATTATTTTGAAAATGTATCTTTTTGATTTAAACTTCATCTGTTGTAGAAGAAATTTCATTTTTTTGTGTGAAAATGCAAATTTTTGGTTAAAAATCGTTCTTCTTTGCTTGATAATTCAACTAATTTGTTTAAAACATTTGATTGAATCGTTTTGTTAAGAAATTTCTTTTTTATGATAAATTTATATTTTAAGTTGAAAAGTTATCTCGTTGGTTGAAAGTTTAATTATCTTGTTAAAATTTAATCTTTTTTAATTGAAAATTCAAATTCTTGGGCTAAAGTTAAACTACATTTTGAACATTTTTTATTTATTGAAGGCTCATTTTTGGTTGAAACTTCAACTGTTTAGTCAAAAATAATTGTTTTTCTTGTTTGGTTTAGAATTAATTTTTTAACAGAAAAGTAACTTTTCCATTTTTTAAAGATTGATATTTTTTAGTTAGAAATTCGAATTTTGTTGTTGTTGCAGAAAATGATTTTTTAGCTTGAAATTTCCTTTTTTTTGTGTAAAAATGCATCAGTTTCGTGGAAAATTAATTTTTTGTTAAACAGTCATATTTTTTGTTCGAAAATTGAATGTTTGTAAAGAAAATTTGTCTTCTGGTTTGAAGGTTCAATAATTTAGATTAACTTTTATTTATTTTTTGAGTGAAAAATCTTTATTTGTTGGAAATTCGTCTTTCTGGTTTTAAAATTCATTTCTTTTGTAGTATAAATTTAATTCTTTTTTTATTAAAATATAAACTATGATACTTTTTCCGTAGACAATTTGTCTTTTTAGGTTTAATATTCAACTATTATGTTAAATACTGAATTATTTTGTTGAAAATTCCAGTATTTTGTTAAAGAGTTATCTTTCAAAGTAGAAAAAACTTTTTTTTGGTTAGAAATAAATTAATACATTTGAAAATTTTTAATTTGTATATGAAACAATGTTTTATTCCGCTTATAAAATTATCTATGGTAAAAATATCATAAGATTAAAATGCTGATATTTGAAAATCATCTTTTGCTGGGTTAAAAAGAAAAACCTTTTTTAATTTAATTATTTTGTTGCAAATCCATCTTTCAGGTTTTTAAAATTCAACTCTTTAATTTGGAAGTTCTACCATTTGGTTGAAAAATCATGTTTCTTAGTTGAAAATTAACTATTCTGTTGAAAATTCATCTTTTAGATTTGAAAATTAAACTATTTGGAGAAAAAATCATCTTTCTTGGTTGAGAATATAAAATTTTGTCTTCAAAAATTCATCAACCAAAAAGGATGTCCTTTAAAACAAAATTGTTAAATTTACAACCAGATAATTGAATTGTCATCTGCGAAAAATAGAAATAAAAGGAAACTTCATTTTCAAAACGCTCGAATCTTTCCCAAGATTTTTTTCAAAATCCTTGAGCTTTCGCTAAAAAATAAAATTCCCTGACTGTTTTGATTTCCAGGTTTTCCCTAATCTACGGTCAACCTGAAAATCGACGATTAGAATGAAAAAAATAAAAAAGATGAGATGATTAACTTACTTTACATTAGTTGCGGAATTCGTTTCCAACTTTTTTTCTTCCTCTTCTAACTGAAGTTGTAGCTTGCCGAGTCTGGCGAGCTCGATTCTTATCTGCATTTGCAATTTGCCTATCTTGGCAATCTCCTCGAGAGAATATTTTTCACACTCGCTCTGAGACCGTGAAATAATTAAAGGTTTCAAGCTCTCGGTTGTTTTGTTGTCTGGATTGAAAACTCTTGCGTAGAAAAACTCCTTGCACATAAAAGCGCAAGCTGAGGAGAAACTAGGTTCCTGAGTGGCCTGCAGATTAATTGGACGTATTATTTAATTCATTAAAAAATCAAGATTTTCAATTCTACTTAGGGTGGCGATTCAGCGGACCATTTCAAGCCATTTCAGTTTAAAAAATTATTTTTCAAAACACAAAACAAAAAAAAAAGGATTTTCAGCAAAATAATTCAAACAAAATAGTTGAGCTTTCAACCAAAGTGATAAATCTTCAAATAAAATTATTAATCTACATCTGAAATAATTAAATTTTAACCAAAAAATGAATTTTCAACTATAAAGTTGAATTTTTAACAAAATAGTTTTTTTTGCCTCTAATGAGCCGAAAAGTGAGGTAGTTTGGGAGTTTGGTTTTTAATTGTGAATTTCTTTTTATCTCCATTTTGCATAAAATTATTCATGAAAAAATGCATTTCTTTTGGATCTTAAATAATTTCTTTTTTAAAGGACTTTAAGCTCCTGTTTCTTTCCATTCTGCAAGATTTGCTTATTAATATTATAATAGTTCCTTTAATTGAATCCTAATAATTTTACCTCAATTTCTTGAAAACAAAATTCATTTCCACTGAAAAAGATAATTTTTCAAACAACACTTAAATAATTAAATTTTAAGTAAAAAAAATTGTTAAAAAATTACTTTTAACAAAAAAAAATTAATTTTCAAAAAATAGTTACATTTTCAAACGAACTAATAAATTTTAAATAAAAATTTTTAAAAATTTAACTGGAATAATTGAATTTTAAACTAGAAAGATGAATTTTGAACTAAAACGATGAATCTTTAACTAGAAGAATTGAATTTTTAAACAAAAAGATTAATTTTTAAAAATAAAGATTAATTTCTATCAACAAAATATGAATTTTCAACAAAAAAGATCATTTTTCAACCAAAAATAGAATAATTGAATTCTTAGTTAAAAAAATGAATGTTCATCCAAAGAGATAAATTTTTAACTAAATATATGAAACACTCAACTGGGATAATAAATAAATTTTCAGTTAAAACAAAAAATAACTTTCAACCAAAAAACCTTCAAATAAAAAAATTGTTTTAATCAAGCAGTGTATTTTTGGACCAAATAAAAAATTAATTTTTAACAAAATAGTTTAACTTTCAACCAAGTAATTTTATTTCTAACCTAAAAGATGAATTTTCAACTAGAATTATGAATACTTAACTGGAATATTTGAATTAATTTTTTTTTTAATTTTAAACAAAGAAAACGATCATTTTCTACCAAAAAAATCTATTTTTTAAAAAGATACGTGAATTTTCATTGAAATAGTTGAATTTTGAACTAGAAACGATCGATTTCGATCAAAAAATAGAATAGTCGAATTTGATGACAAAAACATAAATTTTCGATCATAAATATTAATTTTCCACAAAGTAAATTTACTAACAAATGGTTTAATTTTTAAATTCAAAATATCAACTTTGAACCAAATAGTTCAATTTTCACAAAGGAAAGAGAAATTGATTTTTCAAAAAGTAGTTACATTTTCAACCAGAGATAAATTTTAAATTAAAATCATAAAACTTTAACATAAAAAAAAGAGATTTTTAACAAAATAGTTTAACTTTCAACCAAGAACTTCAATTTCTAACCTAATAGATGAATTTTTAACAATGATGATAAATAACTGGAATACTTGAATTTACAAAAACAAAAAAAAAAGAATTTCTAAACGAAGAAAAAGATAATTTTCTACAAAACAATCAATCTTTTAAAAAGATACGTGAATTTTCAATTAAAACAGACTACATTTGTATCCAAATTGTTGAATTTTGAACTAGAAAAGATCAATTTTCAATTAAAAATGGAAACGTCGAATTTTATGCCAAAAAGATGAATTTCCAACCATAAAAATTAATTTTCTACAAAGAAGATAAATTTTCCATAAAGTACATACATTTTCAAACAAATAATTTAATTTTTAAATTTAAAATGCAAATTTCTAAGCAAGTAATTTTATTTCAAACCTGAAAGATGATTTTCAACTAGAATTATGAATACTTAACTGGAATCCTTAAAATTTTAACAAGAAAAAATAATTTGTAATCAATGAAAAAGATCATTTTCTACAAAAAAAAACTACTTTTTAAAAAGATACGTGAATTTTTAATAAAAAAAAAGAATTTCATCCTAATTGTTGAATTTTGAACTAGAAAGAATCAATTTTCAACAAAAAATGAAAAAACTGAATGGAAAAACAAATGAAAAAATTGAATTTTCAACAAAAAAGACGAATTTTCAACAAAGTACATAAATTTTCAACCAGAGATGAATTTTAAAATTAAATCATGAATCTTCAACAAAAAAAAGATCAATTCTTAACGAAAGAGTTCAACTTTTATTCCAAGTAGTGGAATTTTTAACTGAGAAAAGATGAAATCGTAACGAACAATGTAAAAAATAATTCCTATTATAATTCAGAAATAGTATTTCTTCTTTGAAATATTACTTTCAAATTGTAATGAGTTCTGACTTGGGAGAGGTTCTTAAAAATTTCTTTTTTCTTAATCCGAATTATAATTCTTTTAAAACATTCGCTTTCCATGTCCAAAATTCCCTGTTCCAAGTCAAATAATTGAGAAGTAACTGAATAAAATGTATTAAAAACATTTTATGTAAAAATTAAGAAAATGGTAGTTTCTGCATGTTTGACATATCAATTCGATTATCAAACTTAAGTCAGCGCAAAAAAAAACTCAAAGAGAAAAAAATTGCAAAGATTTTTCCTATAATGGAAAATAATAAGCATCCAATAATAAATTCTGCTTTAATTAGAATAAATTGAGATAATATGAAAAAATTTGACTGCAGATAAAGTAAAATTGACTTTTCTAAATTGAAAAAAATTATAAAAATAAAAAACTGAAATTTTATTCCGATTAGAAGTAAATTCTCGGTTGTAATTATATCCCCGGTTTTTCCTAATTTTCCGATCAAGACGCCACCCTGCTACTCTTTCTCGAGCAGAATTAAAAGCAAATCTAAACAAGTACCTTTTCAAAAAGAAGCTTCACGATTTCTCGCAACCTTTTCGGAGATTCAGATTTTAAAGTTTTTCCTATGTCAATTAAAAAGTCGAAATTTTGAGACTCGGATCCATTAGTCTCACGAAACATTTCTTTGTAAAGAATCTCAACTTTTGCTTTTTCTTCGGCACTTAAATTATCGTAAGCAGATTTCCGCTGCTTCTGTTGATTCCGAATCCTCCATCTGTAATTAAACAAAAAATTCTTTTTTAATCATTTTTCATTATTTGTTTTTATTTTTATTTTCAAAAAAAGTTTTCAAATATAGAAAAAATTATCCAGTAGGATTTTATAGCTTACCCTTGTTTCTTGAAAAAGAAAGTTTTGTTGGTACTGTTCGTTTGTTCGTGCTGATTCGACGAGGAAGCACTTTTTAATAAGCTTTCAGAATTTTTGGTATTAAAATTCGAATTTTTACGATTCGCAGAAAGCTGTCAAATAAAAAAATAAGGTAAAAGAGTTGCTAAAAAATCTCGATTTCGAAATTTTTCTTTTAGGTAGAAAAACAACCTTAACTCTAGATGATCAATAATGTTAATTCAAACAAAAATTATAAATTTATTTAAAAGCACTTTTTAAATTTTCGACCAAAGTGATGAATTTATGATATGAAAATGAATTCTCAACGGAACGTTTAATAGGTAATATTTCCACACAAAAAATATTTTAATTTTTAAGATAAACAGTTTAATTAAACAAAAAACAAGGAATTTGAAAAAATTAGCGGAATGCTCAATCAAGACAGGCTAATTTCAAAAACAAAAATAGGATTTTTTAACAAGACTTGAATTTTCAAATAGGAAAATTTTGTTGGTTAATAAAAAAAATGCATCCAAAATGTTGAATTTTCAAGCCAAACCGATGAATTTACTGCAAAACAGTTGATATTACAATCCAGAAAATATCAATTAAAAAAAATGTGAATTTTCCACCAGAAAATATGAACCATCTAATTTTATTGAATTTTCAATCCAAAATATGAATTTTCTACCAAAGCACACAAATGTTTAATAAAAAATATAATAGCTACATTTTTAGTAAAAAAATTTATTTCAAAACAAATAAGTTTTCAAACAAAATAATTCAATTTTGAACAAAAAATATCAATTAAAAAAAAAAAACGGAAATTTAAGTTTTCAGTTGCAAAAATTAATTTTCAAGTAAAAAAAAAAACGATTTTGTACAAATATATAAATTTTCAGAAAAAAATTAATTTTTCAACCAAAAAATAATAATTTTAAACAAAATGATTGAAACTTCAACAAAAACAGATTAATTTGGAACCAAACAGTTGTGATTTTCAACCAAAACAAAAACAAACAGAATTGTATATTTTTTAAGAAAATAATCAAATTAATATTAATAAAATATTTTCAACAAAATAGTAAAATGTCCAGCCAAATATACGAATAATATTCAATCTAACCGATAAAGTTTCAACCAATGAGATTTTTTTAACTAAAAAAGATGAATTTTCAAGAAAGTAGTTGAATTTAAAAAAAAACAGATCAATTTTTAACTTATAATAGAATAGTTCAATTTTCAAAATAAAAATAAACTTTCGACCAAAAAAATTAAATCTTCAACGTTTTCGACAAAAAATTAAATAAATTGTTAGTTAGGAACATTTTTAATCAAATAAACTAATTTTTAAATAATGAAATATAATGAAATAATTAATGAAATAATTAAATTGTCAACAAATAAAATAATTTTCAACTAAAAAAGATTAATTTTCAAGCAACAATAATATAGTTATATTTTCAGTTAAAAAAAAATTTCAACTAAAAACAAAACGAATTTTCAAACAAAGAAATGAATTTTTAACTAAAATGATAAATCTTTAACCAAAAAAACTAAAATTTCAAACAAATCGTTGAACCTTTAACCCAAAAGATAAACTTTCCACCAAAAAACACAAGTTTTCAACAAAATAGAAATTGTCAAGGAACGATAAAAGAGTTTTAACATTCCATCAAAACATTAATTTTCCACTAACAAAAACTTAATTTCCAAACAAATAGTTAATTTCTCAGTTAAACAAGTGTATTTTTAACGAAAATAATAAACTTTCGAATAAAAAAAAATTAATTTTAAATAAATAGAATTTACAATCCAAGATTAATTTTCTACAAAAAAAAAAAAAAATTGTCAACAAAATACATTAATTTTCAACCAAAAATAGATTAGATTAATTAACCAAGATAATAATTATCATATATATTATAAATTATATATTATAGTTTTTAACTAGGAAGATTACATATATAAAAAAAAGAATATTATCGACAAAAATGGAATGGATAAATTTTCAGTTAGGAAAATTAATTGTTAATAATAATAAAAGAAAATGTCAACCAAATAAATGAATCTTTATACAAAAATATACATTTTCCGTCTAAAATATTAATTTTTTACACGGACATTAAATTTGTAACAAAATTCATGAATTTTAAACCAAATATTTCAATTTTAGATATTTAAACCAAAACAGATTTTAATTTTTAATCAAGAACAGGTGAATTAAAAAAAAGACGATTGATAACAATAATTATAGAACTTTTGATTAATTTTAGATTATTTTGAAGGTAGAAAAAATACTTACCGACTTATTTTTAAGATTCGAAGTCTTAAAAAAATACTTTCTCGATCTGTTAACTGGTTCATCTCGATCGCCATTTTGATTAGATTTAATTTCATCTGCAAATGTAAATTCAATTTTACCAAATTGTTACACTCCATAGGCTATTACTAAAATTTCACAGTTTTTAAGGCAATTTTGATTTCCAATACTTGAAACGTAGTTTATTAAAAAAATGTTGAGTTTTATCAATTCGATTGCCTTTAAAACTTTCAATTTCAGGAGAATTTGCTGAATAATAAAATCCAAAAAATTTCCACTAACCAGTAGATACTTCCAAAGAACCATTACTTGAAATATTACTCTCTAAGTTCTCGCCATCGTTTAGCAGGAACTCTAATTTCTGCAATACATTTAAATATAATTTATTTATTAACTTAAAACTAAACAAAATTGTCGAAATGAAGGAGATTTAATTTAATTAAATCGAATGCATTTCATTAATTAATAATATTATACTAAAAGATCAGTAAACAATGAAAATTTTGAAACAAATACTTAAATTTTCAACAAAAAAATATCAATTTTTTACAGAAAATGGAATAGTTAAATTTCCAATAGAAAAAATAAATTAAAAAAAAAAACTGACCTTCAACAAAATATTTCAATATTCAACCAAATAGAAAATAGAATAGTAGAATTTTTAATTTAAAAAATTTATTTTAAACTAAACATAAGAGTTTTCAACTAAAACAATGAATCTTTAACAGGAGTAATTGAATTTTTTACCAAAACGAGTAATTTTCTACAAACAAGATTAATTTGTGCCAAAAAATACACATTTTCAATTAAAAATCTTATTTTTCAACCAAAATTAAATACATTTTTAGTCCAAAAATGAATGTTCAGCCACAGATAAATTTTTAACTAAAATTATGGTCCATTTAACTGGAATAATAATTCCATTTTTAGTTAAAAAAAAAATAATTTTCAACCAAAAAGACATCCAAAGAAAAATCAAGTTTTCTATCAAACAGATCATTTTTAAAAGAAAAAAATGAATTTTTTATTAAAACGATGAACTTTTAAACAAAAATAATTAATTTTTGTAACAAAAGTGTTTAACTTTCAACCAAATAATTGTATTTTAAATCTAAAAGATTAATTTTAAACTATTATGATAAATATTTAATTGGAATACTTGAATTTTTAACCGAAAAGAAGAATTTTTAAACCAGAACATTGACTTTCAAAGAAAAAGATAACTTTCTACCAACAAAAATCGATTTAAAAAAAAATACGTGAATTTCGCACGAAGAAGTAGAATTTTTAATTAAAGGAGACAAATTGTCAACCAAATAGTAGAATTTTGAATTAAATAATAATTATTTTTAACCAAAAATCGAATAGTAACATTTTTAGTTAAAAAAATTAATTTTAAACCAAACATAAGAGTGCTCAACAAAAACAATGAATCTTCAATTGAAGTAGTTGAATTTTCAAACAAACAAAATTAATTTTTACCAAACAGATAGATTTTCAACTACAAATACAGAATTTTGAACTGGAATAAATTAAAATTTCAGTTAAAAAAATCTACTTTTAACAAAAAAACTAACTTTAAAAAAATAATTCGATTTTCAAACAAAGTGATGAATTTTCGAATAAAATTGTCAACATTTAATTGGAATAGTTCAATTTTCAACAAAGCATATTAATTTTTACCAAAAAAGACGCTTTTTCAACTAAAAAAAAAAGATAATTTTTCAACCAAAAATGGAAAAAATAAATTTTTAGTCAAAAAATGAATGCTTAACCACAGATATGAATTTTTCAACTAAAATTATGGAATATTCAACTGGAATTAGAGTTACATTATTAGTTAAAAAGAAAAATAACTTTCAACCAAAAACAAATCCAAAAAAGAAAAAAAAACAGTTTTTAACTAAACAGTCATTTTTCAATCAAAGAAATGAATTTTTAGTTAAAACGACGAACCTTCAACAACAAAAAATAATAATTTTTAACAGAAGTGTTGCCAAATAATTTTATTTCCAACCTAAAAGAAGAATTTTCCACTAAAATGTGAAATATTTTACTATGATACTTCAACTTTTAAACGAAAGGAAGAATTTGAAACCAAGATTTTTCAATTAAAAAATATAATTTTTCAAAAAAAATTTAATAAATTTTTAGTCAAAAATAAATGTTCAAACCAAAAAAATCATTTTTAACGAAAATTATGGAATATTCAACTGGAATGATAGCTACATTTAAGAATTTTTAAATTTCAAAGAAAAAGATCATTTTCTACCAAAAAATCGGGGTTTTAAACAAAATATGTGAATACGTTGAAATTTGAACAAGAAATGATAAATTTCCAACAAAAATTGGAACGTTTAAATTTTCAGTTAAAGAAATTAATTTTCAATCAAAACTGATGAATTTTTAACTGAAATTATGAATCTTCAAATGGAATAGTTGAATTTTGTGGCAAAAAGATGAATTTTCAATCATAAAGATTACTTTTTTTTGACAAATAATGATGAATTTTCCACAAAATAAATACATTTTTAAACAAATAGTTTAATTTTTATATTCAAAATATAAATTTTCAACCAAATGAAAAACAATAAATATTCAATCATAAAATCCGATTTAATTAGATTAAACTAAGATAATCTGAAAATCTGCAAATGTAGATCAAGTAGAAATCACTATCCTAAATGGAAAAAAAATTATTAAAATAATGAAAACTTGAATTTTAGTGCGATCAGAAGTAAAAAGTTTAAAAATTAAGTCCCCAGTCTTTCCGGGTCCCTGTTATTAATTTAAAACCAAAAAATTCTCGTTAATAAAGAAGATTTAAATTAATAAAATCGAAGGCAGTCATGAAATAATAAAATTATCTTGAAAAATCACTAAACTTACATAATTCTTGACGATTCGGTCGATTTGTTCTCGTTCTGTGTCAATAATGTCCTTAACCTGCAATCCACTTTGCCTCCATTTTTCGCCAGTCGACTTTGAGCCACTGATTTCGGACATTTTGGAGAATAATTTAGCGACTAACTTACCAGACTCTCCTTTGATTCTTAAACTTTCTAAGGTAGTTTTCAATTCCGAAATTGGATGGGTCTCTTCAATTACGAGGTACACTTTAAAAATAAAAAGATATTTGCTAAAAATAAAATTCATTACCGCCTCGAAGTTTTTTAATTTTTAAGAAACATCAGATCGAAAGAAAGCATTCATCACATTTTCTTTAAATTTAATTTAAAAAATTATGCAAAACTATAACACCTACATAAAATTTCAGCAAAACATGTCCGTATCTGAGAATTTTCGTTGACAAGAACATCAAACATGCCGAGTATTTGACCAAATCTAAAATTCAAAAACCGGGTTATAGCAATTGCTTTTTAAAAATACGATAATAAAGTGACTTTGATTTAAAAACTCAAGTATCAAGTATAAAATTGTATTTAAAAAAGTAATAAACATAGCTTACCCTTCTCTAAAGTCTTTCAGGGTAATAACTTTTTTTGAGACCAGAAAAGACAAAAGTTTCGATATTTTTTCTCGAGCATTCTTTGACTTTTTAATTACTGCGTAAATTATTTCGTAAACTAACATTGATAGATTAGAACTGGAGAAATTTTTCTTAATTTCTACCAAAATATCCTGCAATAAATTAATTTTTATGATAAAAATTCTCATTTAAATCCGTGTAAATATATGTTCCAAAATTTCCCGACTAATTTTGAATTTAAATTGCTCTCAATTTGAATGCTTTCGAATTACAGCTTTAAATAAATCAATTAAAAAAATTATTTAATTTTTAAATCGTCATATTAAATAAGTTAAATTTTACATTTTTTAACAAGGTTGAAATTTTACCGATATGAACAAAATTTCAGAAAATTAAACAAATTATAAAATTTAAAAAAATATGGATAACTCACCATCCAGTTTCAATTTACTTACATCGTTGTTAGCTTTATCAATATATTCTTCGACAATACCATTCAAAATATACATGAGTTCTGCTTTAGATTTTCCTGATTTATCACCAGCAGAACAATTTTCCGAATTTCCATTTTGCAAATGCCTATTCTCTGAAAAATAATACCAATTTCAGGCCTCGGATTCACTTTCAGTATAAAAAATTGTATAAATAGTTTCAAATTTAAAAAATAGTGTCATAAAGTGTTTTCAAATCTTTAAAATCAACTTGAATTAACTTAAATTAACATGCAAATTTGTTAAATTTTAAACTACAAAAGGTCAATTTTCCACACAAAATCGAATAGTTCAATTTTTAGTTGAAAAAAAAAACTAAATTTTAACCAAACTGATGAATTTCCAAGCACAAAAAAATACGAATTTCCGACAAATTACATGAATTAAAAAAAGTTTAATTTTTAAATAAAAAATATAAATTTTCAACCAAATAGTTGAATTATCATAAAAAAAATTCAATCCATAATCGAATAGTTACATTTTGCGTTACAAATCTAATTCCCAACCAAAAAAATCGGATTTTCAGAAAAATAGTTAAATTTTTAGTTTAAAAATTGATGTTCAACATAGCAGTTACATTTTTAAAAAAGATTAATTTTAAATTAAAATGATAAATCTTTAAAAAAAAATCATTATATTTTAAGAGGAGAGCTTAGCTTTTACCCGCAAGCAGTTGAATTTTCAAAAAAAAAATTTATTTTTTAATTCAGAAATATTTCCTCTTCGAAATACTACTTCTACTCTAAAAACTACTTAAAGTACTTTTTTCTAAAATTTGGAAAAATTAACTTTTAAATTGTGAAGAATTTTGACTTGGAACAGGCATTTTTTTAACTCCTTTTTTCTAAATCATCGTTTTAATTCATCAGGGTGGCCGTTCTAATCGAAGAAAAAAAGTTCCCGGTCATTTCACATTTTTTTCCCGGTTTGCAAACATTTTTCACGGCCAATGAAATTTAAAAAATCAAACTCAATTCTAAGCATTTTTGCATTTAAAGCAGATAAACGGCAAAATTTAGAACTTTTATAAATTATCGAGTTCAGATTTCAGATTAAATTCAAAAAATATAAATCCACGTTAACATTTGCAATATTCTAAATTAAAGAATCAAGCAAGGAAATTTAAAAATTTTCAACATTATATTTTGTAAGCTAGACAAATTAAAAAATTAAAAATACTTTTTTTTTTAATTAACATTTTTTTAAATTAGAAGTTAAATTATTTTCATTTTAAATAGTTTAAGAATCCTTCAAAAACTTGAAAAATTTATTTCAAAACGTTGAGAAATCTAGAACTAGTTTTATATTTTTCCAAATTTAAAATCATTGTTGACATTTTTTCGAAACGTTTAAATATATTTTTAAATTAATTGAATTTTTCCACTGACATTTCCCGGTTTTTCTGGTCGCCACCTTCAGAATTTTATTTTTAGTCCATAAAAATTCCTATTCATTTATCAATATCCTATATATTTATCGAACTATTTTTGTTTGAAGAATAGATATTTTCGGTTAAAAAGTCTACTATTAAATTTTTAGTGAAGAATTAATTTTTGTAATTTAAAATTTTTATTATTTGATTTAAAATTTAATTATTTTGTTCAATATTCAATAAGCTGGTTAAAAAGTCATACTTCTTACTTGAAAATTCAACTATTTTTTTGGAAACTTCGTCTTTTTTGCTTGAAATTTCATTTATTTGTTTGAAATTTTGCTCTTTCTTGACTAACAAATCTTTTCTCTATTGAAAATTCAACTAGTTTATAGAACATTTATCTTGCTGGTTTAAAAATTCATCTCTTTCTGTAGGAATTTCATATTTTTTTGTTCAAATGAAACTTCCTAAAAATTTTGAATTGTTAAAAATTTAAATATTCGGTTTGATTAAAAATTCAACATTTTAGATCAAATTTTTTTTCTATATTCACTAAAAAATATTTTTTGGTTGAAAATTCATTTCTTTCTCTTATAGTGTCTTTGAAAAATTCACATTTTCGGGTAGAAAATTCAACTTTTTTGTAGAAAATTCTTATTTTCGGCTCGAAAATTCACAAATTTGATAGAGAATTGAGCTATTCGATTGAAAATTCAATTGTTTTATTGAAATCTCATCCCTTTAAGTTAAAAATTCAACATTTTATATCAAATTTTTTCTCGCTTCACTGGAAAATCTTTTATGGTTGAAAATTCAGCGTTTCGAAATGCAAATTCATTTCTTTCTGTTATAGTCTACTTAAAAAATTCACATCGGTAGAAAATTGAACTTTTTTGTAGAAAAATCGTATTTGCGGCTCGAAAATTAAACAGTTTGGTAGAAAATTTAACCAATTGGTTTCAAATCAATCTGATTTAGTTTGATAAATTCAACTGTTTTTCATTTTGAATTTAAATCTTTTTCTTTTGAAATATCAACTATTACTTTTTTCATTCAAAATTGATCTTTTTAGATTCGAAATTCAACTCATTGGTTGAAAGACGAAAAAATTTGTTAGTAGTTCAATTTGTTTATGAAAATTGACTTCTTTGATTGAAGATTCACATTTTTTGTTACACACTCGTTTTTTTGGCTTGAAAATTTAACAATTTATTTTTAAAAATGTTTTCATCACTAAATTTATTTTTTGTTTATTGAAAATGTTACTATTTTGTTTAAAATTCATATTTTTCGTTTGAAAAATTCTCATTTTCGGGTAGAAAGTTCAGCTGTTTTGTAGGCAGATCGTATTTGCAGTTCGAAAATTAAAGAATTTGATACAAAATTAAAATATTTAGTGAAAAATTTACGTATTTTGTTCAAAATTCGTTTTTTTTTATAGAAACTCAATTCTTTTGATTACAATTTTTTTTATTTTGAACTCTTTGGTTGAAAGTTTAAACACTTTGTTAAAAATGATGTTTTTAAATGAAAATTTAACTATTTCGTAATAAATTTCATTAAAAAAAATTAAATTCATATTCAAGGATCATATTCAATTCTCCTTCATGAAAATTTAACTACTCCATTTTTGGAAACGAAAAATTATTATTATTATAGAAAATTCAGCTATTTGGTTCAAAATTTACGTCTTTTTTGGAAAATTCGTCTTTTCTGGTAAAAAATTACTCTTCTAGGTCGAAAGTTAAACTATTTTATAGAAAAATTTATGTATTTTATTGAAAATTCGTATTTTTTATAGAAAATCAATTTTCTTTGTTCAAAATGCAACGGTATGATTGAAAATTAATCTGTTTGAGTGGAGAATTCAAGTATTTTGATGTCAAATCGCCTTAGTTATATTAAATCATTTTTAATTTAAAATCAAAATCTTTTTTTTGCTGTTTTTTTTTTAATATTAACTATAAGATTTTTTGGTGAAAATGAGTATTTCCAAGTTGAAAAATCAACAATTTGGTAAAAAATTCCACAGTTTTGCAGAAAAATCGTTTACTTTTTACTAAAAATTAATTTTTTAAATTAATCTTTAACTTACCTTCAAAGGATTTTTCATCCGATGTTCCAGATTCTCCAAATTCCGTCGACTTCGACTCTGAGAGTGGCAAAGATACACTTTTTTCCAGATCCGAGGAAATATTATTTAGACTCGTAGACGCACTTTCAAATTGAATCTCGTCAACAGAAGGCTTTAGAAGTTTAAATAGAGAAATAAAAAAATTAGCAAAGAAAATAAACAATAATTAATTCTTAAATTAAAAATATGACAAACAACTTACAGACTTATTTTCAAGATCAGGAGTCTCAACTGTATTATCATTTTCGTCGCTAGCCTTAGGATTATCATCATTAACCCCAGAAATCCATTTATTTTTCCTCAACTCAATCAGTTCTTTAATTACATTTAGGACTTTCAAGCTTATTTCTCCAACACAGTTATCATTGATTATTTTTTGCATTTCTTCAAAGTAGCCTTTTAGATCCTAAAAAAAAAAAATAAATTTAGAAAATTGTTGACTTGGATTAATTGGAATTATAAATTAATTTTTGTTTTGTTTTTTAATTACAAGAGTATGTTATTTAAACTTTTTATCATAGAAAACTTACATCATTGGTTTCCAAATTTTTTCCGATTGTCGTTAATAGTGTACACACGCTTTCTAAATTCATATCGCTTTTGTGTTGAAGCAAATGCTTTATAATTCCATGCATGATCAACTTATTCAACATTCGTTGTTTGAAAAGTTCTCCAATGAACCTGAAAAACACGAATTTTTATATGATAACCCAGAAGAAACTCTTTTATTAGAGACTTTTTAAAAAATAATAAGAAAGACTGATACCTCATATTACCCAGAGATTTAATTCTCTTCTCCTTTTCATCTTCTTCTAGAAGATTTTGTAACTCTTGTTTCTTTTCCTGTAATTATAATAAATGTAATATGCAGGCCGGCGATTTTAAGCGAGTAAAAAACTTTCCAGTAATTTCACTTGCAGCTAGACTTTTTTTTCATCTGAAGTTATAAAAAGTAAACCACAAATTAAAACACTATAATGGGAACTCTTCTCAATTTTACACTTTTAAAATTATAGCTGGAACATTTTTTTATTCAAATGATCATTAATTTACATATCAAAGGAAAAGCCTTAAGCACTTTTCCGTTGAATTATTTTTACTTCAAGTTTTTGAAAATTAATAATTTAGTCAATTTTTATTTATAGATCAAAATTTGTTTTTGATTTGAAATCTTTTAAAATGTTTTCTTAAAGTAATATTTTTAAAATAAAAAATAATCCAAAATTTTCCAGGAATCTTAAGATTTTTTTTTTTAATTATCTTGTAAACTTTCAAGATCCTTAAGAAGCTTTAAAATTTTATTTCGAAAGCTTGAAACTATTTTTGAATAGTTTTCAAAACATCTAAATAGCTTTAATAGATTGGATTTTTCCCATAATTTTTTTAAAATCTTGCAAAATTAAGTAAATTGCTTTGAAATCTTCCAAAATCTTCTTTGACTATTTTGGAAGCTTCTGGAATAATGGCAAGCATCATCCAGAAAAATATCTTTTCAAACTAAAAAAACATTTTCAATTTTCCTATAAATCTTTTATTTATTGACTAAAATTTGTTATTGATTCAAAATCTTTTTAAACATTTTCTTAACGCAATGTTTTCAAAGTAAGAAATTTTCCCAGAAACCTTAAAACTTTTTTAATCATCTCGTAAATTTACAAAAACCTTAAGAGGTTTGGAAATTTCATTTCAAATGCTTCAAACTATTTTTTTATCATTTTTAAAACTTCTAAATATCTTCATTGTGAATCGAATTTTTCTTAAAATTAAAAAAAAATCTGTAAAATTAAATAAATTACTTTGAAATCTTTCCGATTCTTCTTGACAATTCTGGAAATTTTTTGAAACATTTTTATATATTCTCTTGAATTTTTTTTTAATAAAAAAAATATATTTTAAATTTTCCTAGGAATCTTCATAAAATTTTTTTATTCTTTCGAAATCATTCATAATGCTAAATAAAATTGGTTCAAAATCTTTAAAAATTTACATTTTGTAGTTTTGTAGTGTTTTTGAAATTATAAATTATTTTTTAATCTTTTCAAAACTTCAAAACATCTCTGAAACTTACTTGAACTTTTTTTAACATTAATAACTGTTTAATTTTTATTTATTCATCAAAATTCAAAATTAATTTTTCAAAATAAAGTCATTAAAAATTTTCCCATGAATTAAGCTTAAAACTTTTTTTACCCTAATTTTTCAGTTTTAAACGACTTAATTTTTGTGAAATTAGTTTGCTGCAATAAAAAATTATTTCAATTGAAAATGTACCGCTTAAAAATAAAGGAATAAAATGGAAGACTTTTAAAGTACAATATTTTAGAATTAGGATTTATAGTTATAACAGAAAATAAATTGATATTTCAAGTTATTAGGCAGATTTTTCGTTTTAAAATTTGTACCTGAAGAAGTTTATAAATTAAATTATTTATGAAATAAATTTCAAAAGGTTGTTTTTTAAAGAAAACTTACAGAATTCGTGCACTCCTCAATTTCCTTGACTTTACTTTCCTTAGATTTGTCAATTTGGGAATTCTTTTCGAATTCAACCTTACATCGAGTAACAATTACTCTCCCAAACTTGTTGGCATCTTCGTCGTTTAGGTTGGGATCAGTAACACTTATAAATTCAAGTTCCTTGCAAAGAAAAGCGCACGCACAAGAGAAACTAGGTTCCTTTGTAGCCTGTAAATGCGTTTTTCAGAGATTAGATATTTAATTAGCTAAAAGCAGGCCTCGGACTCACATAAAAAATAAAAAATACTGTAAATGTAAGAAATTTGAAAAAATAGTGTCAAAATAGTGCCATATAATTTTTTAAAGTATTAAACTTATGTGTAGTCAATTCATTTTTTTAGTGTGCAAAATTTTATTATTTGGTTTAAAATTGAATTACTTTGTTGAAAATTGAATTATAATTTTGCAAATTAGAATCTTTTTTTTGAAAATTCGTCGTTTTGGATTTCAAATTAAAATAAATTGATTGAAATTTTTTTTCTTTAAAGACAAAAAATGTTGTTGTTAAAATTTCAACTATTTTGATTGGTTTTGGTTTCGAAAGTCATAATTGAATTATTTGTTGAAAATTAAATTAATTTTTTAAGAATTAAAATCTTGT
>NC_046659.1:153921284-153942110 GCF_010883055.1 Belonocnema kinseyi
CAACTATTTTGATGAACTTTCATCTTTTTGGTTTGGAAATACAAAATTGAATTATATTTTGCGAATTAAAATCTTTTTGTTTCTTTGAAGGCAAAAAAAATTGCTAAAATTTCAACTATTTTGATGAACTTTCGTCTTTTTTAATTTGGAGATTCAAAATTGAATTATTTATAGCTTTTAAATTAAATTGATTTTTTTTAAGACAAAAAATTTTGTTGTTAAAATTTCAGCTATTTTGATTTTGATTGGAAATGCATCTCTTTCTGTATAAGTTTGACATTTTTTGGTTAATAGTGCACTTTTTTGGTAAAGCAATGTACTTTTTTAAAATTTAATTGCTTGGTTAAAAATGTATATATTTTACTAAAAATTTATTTAATTTTTTCCGTAGAAAATAAATTTTATTGGTAGAAATGCAACTGTTTGGTTAAAAATTAATCTTTCTTATTTGAGGATACAAGTATTTTGTTGAACATTCATTTTTTTCGTAAAATCCAACTGTTTTTTATTTTTAACTAAAATTTTTTTGTTGGAATATAAACTGTTACATTTTTTATTGAAAATTCATCTTTTCTGGTGGATAATTCCACTTCTTCGTTAAAAGTTGAATTTTTGAAATAAAAATTCATTCTCTTAAGTTGAAAACTCATTTCTTGTTTGTTAAATATTATTTTTTCAAATGGAAATTATGGTTAAAAATTGATCTTTTTCTGTTGAAAATTCCAGTATTTTTGTGAATTTTTTGTTTTTTCTTGTGGTAAAATATTAATATTCTTGGCTACTAATTTCTGTTTGATTAATAATTAATTTCTCTGGTGTAAAATTTGTTTTTTATTATTATAAATTCATTTTTCTTTATAGAAATTTAATCTTCTTGGTCGCACATTAATTTTCAACTAAATATTTAACTATTCTAAGTTAAAAATGTATCTGTTTTAAGTGAAAATTCAAATATTTTGATAAAAATTCAACTGCTTGGTTGAAAATTAATTTGTTTTTGTTCGAAATTCGCAATCTCAGGTTGAAAATTCAAATGCTTTAAAAAAATTCGCATTTTTTCCCTAGAAATTCAAAAATTCGGTACAAAATTAATCTGTTTGGTACAAAATTAGATTGTTTAAATTAAAAATTATCTTAAATAAAAATTTAACTACTCGATTTTTGGTTCAAAATTAATCTTTTTAGTTCAAAAATTCAACCATGTATTTAAAAAATGCGTAGAACCGATCAAATGTAAATTTAAAATTAATCAAATGAAATTCATACTAACATCACATCCATTGTTTACATTAAATAGTTGAAAATTTACATTTTTTGTTGAAAATTCATCTTTTTTGTGGAAAATAATTCCAGTTGGTATAAAATTCAACTATTTGTCGAAAAAGTTATGTAATTTGTTGAAATTTTGTCTTTCCTGGAAGAAAATTAATTGAAAATCCAAAGGTTTCGCAGAAAGCTTATCTTTTTGTTAAAAAGTCAACTATATAGTCGAAAATTAATCTGTTTTATATAAAAATTCAAGTCATTTGTAGAAATTTCACCTTTTCCTTTTTTGTTAAAATATAAACTATTACATTTTTCATTGAAAATTCATCCTTTCAAGTCGAAAATTCAAATTCTTAGTTAATGATTGAATTTCTTTCATAAAAGTTATTTTTTCTCAACTGAAAATTGTGGTTAAAGATGATTCTTTTTTAGTTGAAAATTCCAGTATTTTGTTGAATTTTTTTTTCTTGTGGTAAAATATTAATATTCTTGCAACTGTTGGCTAAAAATGTAATCTGTTGCAGTTAAAAATTAACTTTTTGTAGAAAATTTAACTGTATGGTATAAAATTTATTTACTTGTTAAAAATTAGTTTACTTTGTAGAGAATAAATTTTACGAGTAAAAATGTAAATTTTCGGGTAAAAATGTATGTATTATGTAAAAATTATGTAATTTGTTGAAATTTTGTCTTTCCTAGAAGAAAATTAATTGAAAATCCAAAGGTTTCGCAGAAAGCTTATCTTTTTGTTAAAAATTCAACTATATAGTCGAAAATTAATCTGTTTTATATAAAAATTCAAGTAATTTGTAGAAATTTCACCTTTTCTTTTTTTGTTAAAATATAAACTATTACATTTTTCATTGAAAATTCATCCTTTCAAGTCGAAAATTCAAATTCTTAGTTAATGGTTGAATTTCTTTCATAAAAGTTCTTGTTTTTTTAGTTCAGTTTCATAATTTTAGTTAAAAACTCGTTTTTTTGTTAGTTAAATATTATTTTTTCTCAACTGAAAGTTGTGGTTAAAGATGATTCTTTTTTAGTTGAAAATTCCAGTATTTTCTTGAATTTTTTTTTCTTGTGGTAAAATATTAATATTCTTGCAACTGTTGGGTAAAAATGTAATCTGTTGCAGTTAAAAATTAACTTTTTGTAGAAAATTTAACTGTATGGTATAAAATTTATTTACTTGTTAAAAATTAGTTTACTTTGTAGAGAATAAATTTTACGAGTAAAAATGTAAATTTTCGGGTAAAAATGTATGTATTTTGTTGAAATATCGTATTTTCTGGTGGAAAATTAATATTTTTGAATGAAAATTGAATTGTTTGAAAATTCAAATTTTTGCAGAAATTTCATCTTTTTGGTTCAATACAACTGTTTTTTTTTTACTAAAAATGAAAACATTTTCATCGTTAAAATATATTAACTATTACATTTTTTTAAAGAGAATTTATATATTATTTTGTTGAAAAGTCAACTATGTGGTTGAAAGTTTAACCACTTTTTGTTCATTAAAGAGAAAATAACGTTATTTATTATAATAGTGTAGTGAGTCCGAGGCCTGTTTAAATATTTTCAACTCAAGATTATTCGAGTTGAATTTAAGTACCCCCCTCCTCTATTCACCTTTTCAAAAATAAATTCGACGATTTCTAGTAACCTTTGCTGAGAAGCAGATTGTAACGATCTGCCTTGTACAATTAAATTTTCCAATTTCTGTGGCGCAGATGTATCAGGAATACGAAGAATTTCTTTGTAGAGAGATTCAAGTTTCGTTTGATCTTCAGGTTCTAAGTTATCGAAAGAAGATTTGAAGTTTCTCCTTTCACGGTTTGGTATTTTCTTTGACCTTGGTCTACAATTCATAAAAAAAGTAGTACAATTGTCAAAAACACAATTTACAACTAAGATTCGTTTGATACAATAATCACCTTGGCTGCTTAAAAGAATCGATATCCTTTCTTTGCTCATTCTGACTTATGGAGAAAGTGCTTATCAAGCTTTCAGGACTTTTGGGACGAGGTTCCGAATCATTAACATTCAGAGAAGACTGCAGAATAAAAGAATATTATCGAAAATATTATTATATATATTATATTCAGAGTAGAGTTTTTAATGAGAGAAAAAAATTCCCTTTCATTTCCCGGTTTTTACCAGCAAATTAAAGCACTCAAAGTGGAACTTAAAATGCATCAACATTTTATTTCAAAATCTTGAAACATTTACATGTTTGACATTTTTTCAAATTTTAAATTATTAAACAAATTTTTTTCAGAACTTCTAACCATTTTTTAAAATGATTCGAATTTTCTCTATCAAATTTTTAAAAATCCTGCCTCCTAAAGCCGTTCAAAATTCTTGAAAAAAGTCTAAACTTTTTGTTCAAACTCTTCCAAAATCTATATTTAGTTTCAAATGAGGTCAGGGACTATTTGCACCGAAATTTTGTTACGAATAGTCGGATTTTATCGGTACACGTAGAAACGTTTTAAAATTATTTGAAATCATTTCAAATTTTAAATTATTTTTGAATTTTTTCGTAACGTTTAAAGTTCAGTGGTTTTGTTTACTTTTGAATATTTAATATATAAAGGGTGGCCGTTTTAATAGAAGAAAAAAATTCCCGTTCATTTCCGGGTTCGCAAACATTTTTCACGGCCAATGAAATTTAAAAAATCTAACTATATTCTAAACATTTTTCCAAGTAAAGTAATAGAAAATAAAGAACAAATTAAAGCATTCAAAGTTAAACACTTAAATTCCAAACTTTTAAAATTGAAGTTTAAAAATTTTCAAATGCAAATAAACTGCAAAATTTTAAACTTTGATAAATTATAGAGCTCAAAGATTCAGATTGAGTTCAAAAAATATAAATCCACTTTAACATTTTCAATAGTCTAAATTAAAGAATCAAGCAATGAACCCTAAATATCAAAGTTATATTATTTTTAGTAATTTTAAGCTAGACACATTAAAAATTTTTAAATAATTTTTTTAACTTAACAGTTCTTAAATTAATTTAACTCTAAATAGTCTAGGCAGCCTTTAAAAGCTTTAAAAGTTTATTTCAAAATATTGAAAAATCTAGAAGTGGTTAAAAATTTTTCCAAATTCAAAATCATGTTTGCATTTTTTGTCAGAACTTTTAAATATATTTCAAAATGAATTGAATTTTTTCTATAACTTTTAGAAAATCCTGCAAATTAAAAAAAAAATTAATTTAAATTTAAAAATAACAATAGAACACTTTTTATTTGTAAAAATATTAGAGTAATATTAAGAGATACAAAAAATTTATAATTTTTTTAAGAATTGTGAAAGACTTCAAAAGAATAAAAAATTTCTTCAGATACTTAGGAAAATTGAAAACAATTTTTCACTTGAAAAAATTATTGTCACAGAAAGTTTAAGAAAATTTTAAGAGATATAAAAAATTATCAAAGAAGAACATGGAAGATTTTAAGAATTTTTTTTATTTGCAGGATTTTCAAAAATTATAGGAAAATTTCGATTAATTTTAAAATATATTTAGAAGTTCTGAAAAAAATTTTAACACACTTCGTTTAAAGTACTTGAAATAATTTCAAGTTCTTTATTAATTTTGAATCGTTTCAAAACTTCTAAATATCTCTTACGATTACTCAAATTTTTTCTACAAATAATAAGTGTTCAATTGTTTATTATGCGTTAAAATTTAACAATTTCACTTATAAATAAAACACTTTTTAAATAGAACAATTAAAATTGTAACGCTAAAAGTTTAAAAGTTCTTCGAAAATCTAAGGATTCAAAGCTGTTTCTGTAAAACAATTCAGTTTCAAATCGTTTTCTTTTAAACATTTGGTTTCAATTTACTCGTCTTAAATGAACAGTGCAATATTGCTAAATATTAAATACTTATTCTTTTTCTACGTTAAGAAATTTCAAATTAATGGAATAAAATATAAATAGTTTAGACTCACAATATTTTAAATTTAATAAAAACCTTTAGTTTTGATTATATTATTATGGATTTATTTTTAAGTTTAAAATAGTAAAATGGAAGTTTACATTTTTTAATGGCTAAAAAAAATAATAGAAATAATATATTAATAAATTAATTTAATAAAATTTAATAAAGAAAATAATATAAAGGAAGACCTGAAACTCTGAATTAAAAATATATTATTGATAAATCATGTAAATTTTCATATAAAAATAAAATTATCGGAATAAATGATACATTAATTTCAATTCTTATCAAGACTTTCGGATTGAAACAGTTACAATCTGGCAAATTCTCAAATTTTGAACACATCTAGAAATGTCTGGTCAAATCAATTATTGTTCAGATTTCTATACTGAGAGTACAGATCCATTTAAAAAATAATGTATTTATTTATATATACTATTGAAAAAATCAAACTGTATTTTATCAAAAAATTTCAACTTCAAATGCTTTTAAGTTTTAATTGTTTAATTCTTCAAAAATGGGATTTAATAATTTTAAAAAACTGTTAAAATCGAACTTAGGCAGATTTTTCTTCTGAAAATTCATAAAATTTCCGGTTCCCCGGTCCGGTTTTATAACCTTTAAAACTGCATTTTAAAATTCTTTAAATTAAAATATATGCTTAAAATTTAAAAATCTAAAATGGAAAATTTGTAAAGTGACAGATTTTCGAATTAAGCATTTTAAACTAAATGATATAATAATTTATAAAAATCACAATTTAAGAAATTATTTAAAAGTCAGATATTTCTAAATATTACGTAATTGTTCATTATAATTGTAATTGTTAATTGATAATTTTCGAAATGAATAGTTTAAAAATGGAATATTTTATAATGACATAATATTTGAAATTTAATAAAAGCCTTGAATTATAAATATATTACTTTTAAGTTATTTAAAAATTTTAAATAGTTTATAAAGTTTTAATCGGTCTTTACAATAAAAACAGTTTAATTTTTAGCGTTAAAATCCGGAAATTCTAAAATTGTGAACTGATTCCGAATCGTCTTGTACAATTAATTATTACTAACTTATTCAATCTTAAGATACAATTTTATTTTAAAAATCATTAATTAATTTATGTTTACAGTTGATCAACTAAAACTGTTTTTTTTTTTTAAATAAAAAATCTTTAGTTTTAAACGCTTCTAAACTTTGAATGTTTAAGTCTTTAAAACTGCATTTTAAAATTATTTAAATTAAAATATATCTATGCTTAAAAATTAAAAATCTCAAATAGAAAACTTTTAAAGTGAAAAATGTTCGAATTACGCATTCTAAACTGAATAATATCATACTTGAAAAAAATCACAATTTAACTAATTATTTAAAAAACGGTAAAAATAAAAAAAAGTTGAATAGATATTATTTTTCTACAAATTTGTAAAATTCCTGGTCAAAAAATAAATTCACTGTCATTTCCCGGGTTTTCACTGTCTCATAAACTCCCAGTATATTACATATTATAATATTTTACTACTTGTGAAATCTCATTGACAAAGAATTGTACTCACAGGCTCATTAGGGAGGTTCACAGTCTCAGACGGCTGCATCCACATTTTTCTGATTTCTGAATATTTATGAATAGCTCCACTTCCTTTAGAAGCCGAAATTCCATCTAAAAAAAATATTTAATATTCTTGGTTGAAAATTTTAACTTTTTGTTTTAATTAAAAATACAGTTATTTGGTTGAAATATTATAATATAATTTTCGTTGAACATTGAATAGACTGTGAAATAATTCATTTTTTTTCAATGATAGATAAAAAATTTAACTATTTTCTTGTAAATTAACTTTAATGATAAAAATTGGTATTTTTGGCCTTCAAGTTAAACAATTTTGTTGAAACTTTATGTATTTTTGTCAAAATTCGTCCTTTTCGGTACAACTAAATTCTTCTTGGTCAGAAATTCATCTTTTTGGTTTTAAATTTAACAACTTTGTTGAAAATTCATTTTATGTTGAAAATTATTCTTTTTTTTTCAAATTTAACTATTTAGTTATAACTTTATCCTGTATATTGAATAAGTCGAAAATTCGAATTTTTTGATAGAATATTTATTTTCCGGATCGAAAATTCATCTTTTTGATTGAAAATTTAACAATTTTGTTGAAAATGCAACTATATTGTTAATAAGTGATCTTTTTTACACAAAAATTCAACTATACTTTGTTAAAAAATCCTATTTTAGTTTAAGGTTTATCTCTTTCGTTGCAAATTTAATCATTTTAAAGAAAATTCGTTTCATGTTTGATTAAAAATTAATTTTTTCCAACTGAAAATTTAACTTTAACAACTTTCTTGGAAATTCATTTTTTTTTCTTAAATTGAAGTATTCCATATTTAATTATAACTTTATCCTTTAATTGGAAAAGTTAAAAATTTGACTTTTTTTACGCAATATTTATTCTCGAACTCGAAAAGTGATCTTTTTACAAAAAATTCAACTACTTTGTTAAAAAATCTTTTTTTTTAGTTGAAGGTTCATCTATTTGGTAGTAAATATAATCACTTTTAAGAAAATTTGTTTCATGTTTGATTAGAAATGAATTTTTCAAAGTGACCATTAAACTATTCCATTTTTGGTTAAAAATTTATATTTTTCAGTTAAAAATTTGATTATTCGATAAAAAATTTATCTTTTTTAGTTGAAATTTCAACTTTTCGTTATGAACATTTGCTTCTTTTGTTGAAAAGTCGTCTTTCCAGATAGAAATTTAATTTTTCTGTAGAAAATTTATCCTTTTTGGTTAAAAATTTAAATGTTCGGTTGAAATGCCAAATGCTAAATGCTTCGTTACGAATTTATATTTTTTACTTGAAAATTGATACTCCGCAGAAATGTTTTCTTTTATCCAGGTTTCATAAATATAGTTAAAAATTCAACTATTTGCTTTCAAATTCATTTTTATGCTGGAAATTTCACTGTTTTGTAAAAAAATTCGTCTTTTTGGATTGAAAATTCAAAAATTTGGTAGAAAATTAAACTATTTGGATGGAAAATCATATTTTTGGATTTAAAATTCTACTTTATTCTACATAATTCATCTTTTCGGCTTTAGAAATAAAGAATTTTGTTAAAATTTTGTCTTTTTCAGTAACAAAAAAATCTTCTTGATCGAAAGTTCATCCTTTTAATTGAAAATGAATTGCTTTTTGTTAAAAATGATTTATTTGTCAGAAATTTTAAGTATTCCGTGTTTATTTCAAACTTTAGCCTGTTAAATTGGAAACATTGGAAATTCGATTTTTCTGATAGAATATATTTTTGCGTCTCAAAAACTCATTTTTTAATAGAAAACTTAAACAAAAAAATTTGAAACTGAAACTACATTAAAAAAATTAATCATTTTTCATAAAAAACTCAACTACTTTGTTAAAAATTCTTTTTTTTTAGTTGAAGGTTCATTTGATTGATCTTTTTGGTTAAAAATGTATTCATTTTTAAGAAAATTCGTGTCATGTTTGATAAAAATGCATTTTTTAAATAGAAATTTAAACTGTTGCACTTTTGGTTAAAAGTTGATCTTTTTCAGTTAAAAATTTTAATATATTTGATTACAAATTTATCTTTTTTAGTTAAAAGTTCAACTTTTTGGTCGAAAATTCATCTTTCTTTGTAGAAATTAAATCTGTTTGGCAGAAATATCATATTTTTGAATTGAAAATTCAACTTTTTTGTAGATAATTCGTGTTTTCGGATTTAAAGATAAATAATTTTGTTCGAAATTCATGTATTTTGTTCAAATTTGGTCTCTTTAGTAAAAAATTTATTTTCTTGATCGAAAATTCATTTTTTGTTAGTAAACAATTTTTTAAATGAAAATTTAGGTATTTTATGTTTATTTAAAACTTAATCTTGTATATTGGATAAGTTAAAAATTTATGTTTTGTGACATAACATAATTTTCTTGATCGAAAAATCATTTTCTTGGTTAAAAATTTAACAATTTATTTTTTGTGAAAGTAATTTTTTAAACAGTTTTTATCTAAAAATTTAAACGTCCAATTTTTAGTTGGTACTTTATCCAGCATATTGGATAAGCTGAATATTCGTCTTTTTATATAGAACATTTATTTTCCAGCTCGAAAAATTATCTTTTTTAATACAAATTTGGTTAAAAATGCTACTATATTGTTAAAAAGTATTTTTTTTCTGAATAAATTCAACTGCTTTGTTAAAAATTTTTGTTTAGTTGAAGGTTTATCTCTATGGTTAAAAATTGAATCATTTTTACGAAAATTTATTTCATGATTTTAAACAGAAAATTAAAACATTCCAATTTTGACCAAAAAATGATCTTTTTGACATAAAAATTGATATTTTCTAGTTGAAAGTACAACTTTTTGTTTGAAAATTCACTTGTTTTTTTTAATTCATCCTTCTTGGTAGAAAGTTAATCTGCTTGTTTGAAAAATTATCCTTTTTGGATAAAAATGAAATGTTCGGTTGAAATATCAACTCAAAAAAATTGATGTTCCAGAAAATGTTGTTTTTTTTTGGCTTCAAAATTCAATAATTTAGTTTACAATTTTCTTTAAAATTCGTTTTTGTTTTCTTTAAAGTTATTTTCTATTTATCAGAGTTTTTATCTGAAAATTTTTAGTTCAAAATTACACTATTTAGTTGAAAATTGATGTATTTTGTTGAAAAGTTGTTTTATTGGGGATAAATTTATTCTTATTTGTTGAAAATTCAACTCTTTGGTAGAAACTTAATATATTTAGTTAAAAATTCATCTTTTCCGATTTGAAAGTTTACTATTTTCTAAAAGATTCGACTTCTTAGCTCGAAAATTTTACTCTTGTGATGATAATTAATCACTCATGATAGAAAGCTGTATTTCTTGGTTGAAAATGAACTTTCTGTCTTGAAAATACAAATATTGGATTTCATTATAATCATTTTTCTTTGAAAATTTGACCATTTGATTGAAAAAGCATCTTCGTTCGCTGAAAATTTAACTATTCGGTCGGAAAATAAAACTATTTTGTCGAAAATTTAAATGTGTTGTTTAAAATTCATTTCTTCTTCTTGAAATCTCATCTTTTATGGTAAAAAAGATCATCCTTCTTGCTTGAAAATTTATCTTTCTTGGTTGAAAAGTAATTTTTTTTTGAAAATTCAACTGATATCGAAAAAATTCGTCTTTTTTGTTTGAAAATTTTACTATTTAGTAAAATCTCCAATTATTTTTTAGGAAATTCGTCTCATTTACAGGAAACCTCATCTATTTGGTTTTTAATTGGTTAAAAATTATTATTTTTTTTTTAAATTCGTCTTTTTCGGATGAAAATTCATCTCTTTGGGTAGAATATTTTTTGTTGCTGAAAATTCAACTATTTTGTGGAAAATGCAATATACTTCGGTTTAAAATCTCTTACCACAAAGCCGTCCCAAAAATTATAATCCATATTTGACCTTAGAAAAGTTGGAAAACAAGGAGATATCTCACCATGATCTTCAATTTGGTTATCAGTCTCTAAATTCTTAGATTCCCATTTATTTTTTCTTAACTCGATCAATTCTTGAAGCATTTTACAGACATCGGAACTTATTTTTCCAGGACCCTCATTATTTATTATGCCTTGTATTACCTTGAACGACGACTCCAAATCCTAAAGATGAAAAATTGCGTTTTAAAGATTTCAAATATCTCTGAAAGCTTAAATTTAAAGCAGATTTGATTAATAAACGAAAACTTACTTGATCGATTTCTTCCAAATTCTTTCCGACTGACGTTAATAGTTTACATAAGCATTCCAAGTTCTCTTCATTTCTGTGATCTAACATGTATCCTATGCAGAAATGCATAATATTTTTGCTTAACATTTCTAGCTTGAAAAGTTCACCAATGAACCTGGAAAGAAATATTTTTTAAATCCTGTGATATTACATTTTATGTCAAGAATACATCTTTTTTTTATTTGAACAATTTATAATTTGATTCGAAATTGAATTCTTTTGTCGAAAATTCATCTATTGTGTTGAAAATTTTTATTTTTGACTTTATAATTCAATAATTTGATTGAAATTTTGGTTTCTTTCTTAATTAAATTTTTTAAAATTGAAAATTCAACTATTTTGTGGAACATTCATCGTTTTTGTTTGAAAACGTATCACTTTCTGTAAAAATTAAATTTTTTATTAAAAATTTTATTTGTGGATTAAAGTACATTGTTGAAAATTTGTCTTCTTGGTCCTATTGAATTGTTTTTAATTAAAATATTTTTTGGTGAAATATCAATTATTACATTTCTCGTTGAAAATTTATCTGTTTAGATTGAAAACATAACTCCTTGGTTGAAAACTTGTTTATAAATTGTGGTTTGAACTGAAAATTTAAGTATTTTATTGAAAATTATTTATATATAATTATTTATTAATTTATAATTATTTATATATTATATTTATATTAAATTATTAATTGAAAATGATTGAAATTGAACTATTTAGTAGAAAATTCATGTAATTTGTCGAAATTCGTCTTTTATGGTTGCAAATAAATCTTCTCCATCTTTAGTTAAAACTTTATTCTGTATATTGGATCTGTTGGAAATTTGTCTTTTTTAGTGGAACATTATTCGTCTTGGTCGAAAAATCATTTTTTTTTTTTGTTAAAAATGATTTTTTTACTGAAATTTAACTATTTCGTGTTTGGTTAAAACTTTATCCTGTATATTGGATAAGTTGGTAATTCGTCTTTTTTTATTGAAAATTTATTTTCCAGCTCGAAAATTCAGCTTTTTGATTGAAAAATTAACAATTTTTTAAAAATATATTGTTAAATGTGATATTTTTTATAAAAAATTCAACTACTTTGTCAAAAAAAATTTTTAGTAGAGAGTTCATCTGATTCTTCTTTTTGGTTAAAAAGTTAATCATTTTTAAGACAATTCGTTTCGTATTTAATTAAAAAGGCATTTTTTAAACAGACATTTAAACTATTTCATTTTTGGTTAAAAGTTTATCTTTTTCAGTTAAAAATTGATCTTTTTGTCAAAAATTTTTCCGTTTTGCTTACTGATAATTCAACTATTTCGTCGAAGACGGATTTTTATTTTTAAGCTTACATTTTTAATTTAAAGAATTTTAAAATTCAGCCCTGAAGACTTAAACAAGTAAAAAATAAAAGCGTTTGAAGTTGACAATTTTGGATAAGAACTATTTTTATTTTATCGACTGTAAATACAATATTTTCAAACTGGATCTGTAGTGTAAGTATTAAAAATTGAATAATAATTGATTCGATAAAAAGGTTCTGAATCCGTTAAAAATTTAAGAACTTTCAGATTTTAACGTTAAAAATTGAACTGTTTCAATTCGAAAGTCTTAGTTTTAAAAAAATGCAAACATCAGGTTGAAACCTCATAAACTATTTTCAACTTAAAAATAACTTTATAATTATATATTCGTAATTAAAGAATTTCATGAAATTTGAAACATTGTTTCAGTCTAAAATATTTCATTTTTAACACAATTTTAAATTTTTTAATGAAGACAAAGGGTAATTATTTCATATTTAGCAATAGTTGACTATTTATTTAAAACGATTAAATTAAAAACAAATATTTAAAAGTATACAAATAGAAACTGAATTATTTCACATGAAAAACCTTAAATCGTTAAAATTTCGAAGAATTCTAAACTCTGAGTGCTGCAATTTTAATTTTCAAACGAATTTTTACTTGCAAGTGAAATTGTTAATTTTTGGTATATAAATAACAATTAAACAATTATTATTCGTAGAAATAATTGGAGTAATTTTAAGAAATACTTAGAAGTTTTGAAAAGATTCAACATTAATTTAAAAACTTTAAAATTATTTCAAATAATTTAACGAAGTATTTGTACCGGCAAAATTCGGCTTTTTGTTCTGAAATTTCGGTGCAAATAGCAAAAATCTTTTTTAAAAAAATAAAAATTTTTTGTATATTAAAAAAAAATTTTAGAAACTTTTTAAGAAGGGCTTCAAAAGAATCAAAAAAATATTTTCTTGAGATTCCTAGGAAAATTGAAAATGATTTTGCATTTTGAAAAATTATTTTTAGAGAATATTTAAAAAGATTTTTAAAAATTTCTAAAATTGTCAAAAAAAGAATCTAAAAGATTTCCAGGAATGTTTTTTTTTTAATTTGCAGGATTTTCTAAAAATCGTAGCAAAAGTTCGATTCATTTCAACAGATATTTAGTAGTTCGGAAAAAATTTTTTAAATAATTTTAAATTTGAAAAATGTAAAACAATTTTTAGATTTCTCAAGATTTTGAAATACAATTTTCAAACTTTTCAAGAGTGTTTAAACCATTTAAGATGAAAATAATTTTAGATTTCATTGATTGATTCCTTAATTTATAGAGCATTGGAAATTATAATGTAGATATATATTTTTAGAATTGAATCTGAATCTTTGAACTCTACATAATTTTAAATGTACTTATACTGCTTCAAATGGAAAAATGTTTAGCTTTAAAATTCGAATTTTTTAAGTTTTATTGACCGTGAAAAATGTTTTCAAACCGGGAAAAAACCGGGAATTTTTATCGTCGTTAAAAACGGCCACCCTGTCTGGCTCATATTCAATTATTTTTATTTGTATTAAAATCTTTTTTGTTGAAATTTTACTACTCGATTGTAATTAACTTTGCTGTTGAAAATTTCACAACTTGGTAAATAACTGAACCATTTGATAAAAAATTAAACTTTCTGTAGAAAATTGTTGTTTTTTTAACTGAAAAATAATGCTCCTTAATAAAAATTTTACTCCATTTTTCGTTAAAAACTGATCTTTTTAAGTTTAAAAATTCAGCTAATTAAGCAATTTTAGAATCGAAAAACAGATAGTAAAAATTAATCAAATAAAATTTTGACTAATATCACATACATTGTTTAAACTATTTAGTAAAAAAAAATGCAAGTAATTTGTTGAAAATTCGTCTTTTCTGGTAGAAAATAAATCTTCTTGGTTAAAATTTTGTCTTTTTGTTAAAAAATTTAACTTCTTGGTTGAAAATTCAACCAAATGGTTTAAAATATATGTATATGGTTAGAAATATATTATTTTGAAAGAAAATCAGTCTTTTTGTTCGTAAAAATGCAACTGTTTGATTAAAAATTTAACTCCTCAATTGAAAGTTGAACTACTTTCTTAAGAGTTCATTTTGTTGTTGTTGAAGATGCATAATTTCAGTTGAAAATTAATTATTTTCTTGGTTAAAAATTATTTTATTTACATTTTAAATTTCAATGTTTTGTAGAAAATTCAACTGTTTTATAGAAAATTTGTATTTTCGACTCAAAAATTAAACCGTTTGATAGACAATTTCATTATTTGATTGAAAATTCGTATTTTTTTCTAGAAACTCAATTTTTTAGTGCTACTTTTTGATTGAAAATTAATCTTTTTTAGTTGAGGATTGAATAATATTGTTGAAACTTCGTCTTCTTTGGTTATATCAATTTTTTTTTATTCAAATATTTTTTGTTTAAATATCAATTATTATACTTTTCATTGAAACTTGACCTTTTTAGAATGAAAATACAACTCCTTGGTTCAAAGTTGAAATACTTTCTTAAAAGTAGTTTTTTCTTTTAAGATTAATAATTTTAGTTGCAAATTTTTTTTTCTTGGTTAACAAATATTTTTTTTAACTGAAAATTATAATATTTTAATGAAAGTTCAATTGATGAATTGTAATGATCGTTTTTGTTGAAATTTTATATTCTCGGATTAAAAACTCTACTACTTGGTACAAAATTAAACTGTTTTGTAGAAATTTCTTTTTTTTTTTACTGAAACTTGGACAAAAATTAATGTAATTTGTTCAAAATTCGTCTTTTCTGGTAGAAAGTTTCTTAAAAGTTCTTTTTTTTTAAATGAAGATTCATATTATCGGGTTGAAATTATCACGACTTGGTAAAAAATTCAGATATTTGGTACAAAATTAAAATATACTGTAAAAAATTTGGTTTTTTTTGTTACTAAAAATTTATTTTTCTTAATTAAAATTTTACTTGGTTAAAAATCTATATACTTTGTTGAAAATTTGTCGCTTCTTGTACAAAATTCATCTTCACGATCGAAAATGAAAATATTTGGTACAAAAATTTATATATTTTGTTGAAAATTCGTCTTTTTTGGTAGAAAATCAATTTTCTTGGTTAAAAATGTAACTATTTGATTGAAAATTAATCAGTTTCAGTTGACGATTCAAGTATTTTGTTGAAAATACGTCTTTTTTATTATATTCCACTGTTTTTTATTAAAAATTATATAATTGTTTGGTTTGAAGATTGGTATTTCCAGGATGAAAATGCAACTATTTTGTAGAGAACTCGTCTATTTAGCTTAAAAATTCCGCATTCTTGTAGAAAACTTGTTCTTTTTTTATTGGAAATTAATTTTAACTGAAAATTTAACGTCGATTTTCTATTAAAAATTAGTTTTTTTTAGTTTAAAATTTAACTACTTGGTTAAAATTGATATATTTAGTATCAAATTCGCATTTTCTACAAAAAAATAATCTTCTTGGTTGAAAATTCTCTTTTTTTTGTATAATAGAAAATCAATTCTTTCATGGATCATAATTCAAGTATTTTGTTGAAAATACCTCTTTTTTGGCTAAATTCAAATATTAATTATATAAAACAATTTTTTTTTTTTTTTTGAATATCAAGTAATATAATATTTGTATTTTTAGGTTAAAAATTCAACTTTTTGCAGGGAATTATTCTGTTTAGCCTGAAAATACAGCAACTTGGTAGAAAATTCTACTTTTTTTGTGGAAAATTTACGTAATTTGTTCCGATTTAACCTTTTTCGTTGAAAATTGAACTATTTAGTTGAAAATTCAGCTGTAATGTTAAAAGCTCATCATCTTGACTGTCTATTTTGAAATATCTTACCTAATATTACCAACAGACCGATTTCTCATCTTTTTTTCTTCCTCTTCTAGAATCATCTTCAAATTCTGCTTTTCGCCCTGTAATTGTTATTAAATAAATATATTTTTCCACAAATCGATCTGATTCACAAAATAATGTTCAAAAATGCTTTAGAAAAAACTGACAAGATCTATGCATTCCTCAATTTCTTTGGCTTTGGTTTCTCTCAATTTCGCGTTTTCAGAATCTTTTTCAAATTCTCTCTGACACCGAGTAACTATTAATTTCCTAAAGTTTGTTGCAGAAGAATCTCTAGGATTGGTACCGGAAACTTGCATCAGAGCAAGCTCTTTACACATGAGTGCATATGCTACACAGGAGTCGGGTTCACTAATAGCCTGAAAATATGAAAAAAAAAAGTTTAAAAAAAGTACAAATTTCAAAGAATAAAATTATTTTTTAAATGATATTTTTTACCGTCTAGTAACGATTATAATATTATGAAAATGATAAATATAATAAATGTTTCTCTACTTGATAATAATGATAGCCCTCGCAGTCCCTATATGATAAAATATAGGGACCAAAGGGTACTTTTTGTCACGCTCATAAGGTACTTTTTTTAGCGCTCGAAGGATATCAAACAAATTTAAGATACATTCAAAAGACATGAAAACAGTTCAAATTAAATTCAAAAAAATTTAAATGGACCGTACTAAATTTTAAAAATAAATAAAATTGTTTTCAGGGTGGCCATTTTAATCGAAGAAAAAAATTCCGGGTTCGCAAACATTTTTCACGGCCATTGAAATTTAAAAAATCAAACTATATTCTAAACATTCTTCCATATAAGGTAATAAACAATAAACAATAAATTAAAGCATTTAAAGTGGAACCCTTAAATTCCAAACTTTTAAAATTGAAGTTCAAAAGTTTTAAATTCAAAAATTGTGTATTCAAATGCTCAAAAATTTACACGTACCAAATGGAAGGTACTAACACTTTTTAATTAAACAATATTAAATGAAATGCAATGAACTTTAACAATTTTCACAATTATATTATTTTAAGTAATTATAAGCTAGAAACAATAATAATTGAAACATAATTTTTATACCTTAACAGTCATTAAATTTTTTAATGACTATTAAAAGCTTTAAAATTTTATTTCAAAATCTTGTGAAATGCAGAAGTAGTTTAAAATTTTTTCGAATTGAAAATAATTTTTGAATTTTTGTCGGAACTTTTAAATAAACTTCATAATGAATTGAATTTTTTCTATAACTTTTAGAAAATCCTGCAAATTACAAAAAAATTAAATTTGAATTTGTAAATAACAATAGAACACTTATTATTTGTAAAAATATTAGAGTAATTTTAAGAAATATTCAATTTTTTTTTAAAAATTCGAATTAAATTTAGAACTTGAAATCATTTCAAATTCTTACAGCCGAATTTGAAATAAAATTTAGATTTTTGCAGATCGAAAATAATTTTTCACTTTAACAAATTATGAAAGATTGTAAGGATTGTTTTTTAATTTGCAGGATTTTCAAAAAATTAGGAAAATTTAAAAATATATTTATAAGTTCTGAAAAAAATGTTAACACACTTCGTTTAAATTACTTGAAAAACTTCCTAGTATCTCTTAAAATTACTCAAATTTTTTTCTACAAATAATAAGTGTTCAATTGATATTTATGCGTCAAAATTTAAACATTTTAACTTATAAATTAAACACTTTTTAAATAGAACAATTAATATTGTAACGTTAAAAGTTTTAAAATTCCTCGAAAATCTAAATATTCAAAGCTTTTTATGTAAAACAATTCAGTTTCAAATTGATTTCTTTTAAATATTTCGTTTCAATTTACTCTTCTTAAATTTGCAGTGAAATATTGCTAAATATTAAATACTTTTTTTTCTACATTAAGAAATTTCAAATTAAATTGGATAAAAATTAAATAATTTAGACTCACAATATTTTAAATTGAATAAAAACCTGTAATTATGACTATATTATTATGGATTTATTTTTAAGTTGAAAATAGTAAAATGCACGTTTACATTTTTTAATGGCTAAAAAATTAATAGAAATATTATATTAATAAATTTATTTATTAAATTTAATATAAAAAAAATAATATAAAGGAATACCTGAAACTCTGAAATAAAAATATATTATTGATCAACCATGAAAATTTTGATTTAAAAATAAAATTATCGGAATGATATATTAATTTCAATTCTTATTAAGACTTTCCGATTGAAAAATAATTTGTTTATTTATATTTACAATTGATAAAATAAAACAGTTTTTATCAAAAATTTTCAACTTCAAATACTTTTAATTTTTAATTGTTTAAATCTTCAAAACTGCACTTTAATAATTTAAAAAACTGTTAAAATCTAATTTGTGCAGATTTTTCTTCTGAAAACTCGTAAAATTTTTAATATTTAATTTTTTTAACGTTTAAAGCTGCATTTAAAAAATTTTTTAAATTAAAATATATAAGTCAAAGATTTTCGAATTAAGCATTCCCGGTCCCATAAAATTCCCGCTCATTCCCCGGTTTTCTAGGTTCCCCGGCCCAGCGGCCACCTTGTGTTTTCCATAAAATTGGAATGAATTTTAAAAATCCATTGACTGGAGCAGAATTAAGTAAATTTAGAAGAATTAAAGTGAATTTCAGAAAATTCCAAAGAGTTTGAAAGAATTCAGGGTAAATTAAAACAAAAATGAAAGTGCAACTAATGTCTAGCAAACAATTAAAAAAAAATTTAATGAAATGAAAATTTTTTATTAAAAAATCGAAAAAAATACATTTGATTCAGAAAAATTTGAGTGAATCTAGAATAATTTAAGGAGAATGATATAATAGATATTTGTCTTAAAAATTGGGGAAATGATAGCGAATATGCTAACGGACGTCCCTGTACACTTTTTTGTGTTTTTTTTCCAAAAAAATTTTGATATTGCTAACAACGTGTGTGTATATTTCGAGGTTATGTGAGTTACAATTCTCCCGAGCGTTACTTCAAAATTTTTGATTCAAATTGATGATGATTTCAAATGATTTCAAATTTTTGATTCATTTATTCACTTTTATAATATTTTTGGCCGAAATTTTTCGACTTACAAATAAACACAGTAAATATGATCTCCCGGAACTAACCTTGTTTGCAGGAAATCAAAAAAGTTTATTTCATAAATAATTTCGAAATTATCGGAAGAGCAGAGATGAAAAACGACATAACCTCAAAATAATGCACATGCATAACATTTTTATTTAGCACAATAAATTTTTTTGTTATTATCCCTCAAAAAAGAGTCGGGGGAGGTCCGTTATGTTACTTTATCGCATCTCCGAATTCAGTTTTTAAAAATTTTCATTTTTGTGGAAAAAAGCCGGGGGACTTGTACCCGATTAACCACACGACGAACTATCACGAAGAGTGTACTAGAGGCCAATTTAATAGAATTATTTTTTCAATATTATCGTGCTGACAGACAGACAGGCATAAATACATACAGACCGACAGACAAACGCATTCGTAAAAACCTATTTTTCGGATTTAGGGAGTCTCAAAACGTGGAAATTTGACCAAAACTAAGGGGAGGGGGCGAGTTGTTAAATTGTACACATATCTAATACCTTCTATGATGAGAATGTGAAAAAAACCATTTATAAAAATTTTTTTGGTCCACCTTCCGTGAAAAAATGTTATCTATTTATTTTGGCTTAGCTTGTGTCGTGTGTCTAAAAATTGAATTTTTGTATTTTCAATGTTTTTTTTTTATAAATAAAACAAAAACTACGTGTCCTATAAAATAGTGATTAATGACAAATTTGTAGATATTTTTTGGGCGCACAATGTTTGTCTTATCATTTTTTATCCTATTTTGCATAGTTTGACCGCAAAATGCAATTTTTGATTTTTAATTACTTTTCGTGCGGTCAAAATTTGAATTTTTCGAAAAAATTAAAAAAGTTTATATGATCATCTTGTAGGGCTATCGAAAAGTAACATTTTTCTTTTCAAGTACTATGAACAACTGTACACAGAGATTTTGAATTATGAAAAAATGTGTAATAAAAAATTTTCAAAATGGGCTCACTTTTAGTATTTTTATCTAAAATGTCTAACTAGCGAACTTGGCATTTAGCTTTTAGGACACTAAAAGAGTATACCAAAAGCCAATCTGATATAGATTAATTTTTTTTTAAGTTATCGTGCTCACAGACAAACAAACAGATATAAAGACAGGCATATCGACAGAAATACCTTTTCTGACGAGAATGTAAAAATGATTTATTTGTCATAAACAATTTTTTTATTGTTCTATTTTTAGTTTAAGGGCATGTGATACAGCTAAATGCCTATATTACCGACCACAGTTTTTCAGTTCACTGAATGTTTTTTTGAACCTCAGAACTTTTTTTGTAAATAAAATATCGAGCTGAAACTTTGGGAAATATATTAGAGTACAATAGGGTACGTTTAGGTACTGCATTTTGGTAGGAACTTCACTGAAAATTATTTCATCTTTTTCCCGACCTCCAACATTTTTTTAATGTTTGAACTTTTTTTATACATAAAATGTCGGTCTCAAACTTTGAGAAATGCAAGAGCCGAAAGAAAACTACGTTTAAGTACAAAGCTTAATAATAAAAG